>NC_041382.1:542072193-542106784 GCF_002162155.2 Triticum dicoccoides
AACTCCCCGAAACCATTCCGGTGTCCGAACATAGTCGTCCAATATATCGATCTTTATGTCTCGACCATTTCGAGACTCCTCGTTATGTCCGTGATCATATCCGGGACTCTGAACTACCTTCAGTACATCAAAACACATAAACTCATAATATAACCGTCATCGAACTTTAAGCGTGCGGACCCTACAGGTTCGAGAACTATGTAGACATGACCGAGACACGTCTCCAGTCAATAACCAATAGCGGAACCTGGATGCTCATATTGGCTCCCACATATTCTACGAAGATCTTTATCGGTTGAGCGAGTCCTAGATTAGGGGGTGTTCAGGTAGCCGGACTATACCTTCAGCCGGACTCCTAGACTATGAAGATACAAGATTGAAGACTTCGTCCCGTGTCCGGATGGGACTTTCCTTGGCGTGGAAGGCAAGCTTGGCGATGCGGATATTCAAGATCTCCTACCATTGTAACCGACTTTATGTAACCTGATACGACTCAAATAACTTTGAGTCGATTTTGTGGGATGTCCCTGATCTTTCACCGACGCAAAGAGCTAGCAGAATATACTTGATCGGAGGCAGACGTACTAGAGCAGACAGAGATATATATGTGTAGAGATGTGTACGTGTGGAAGAACTTGGACTAGATGGATCGGAAGTAGTAAACATGGTGTAGTAGTACTAGAGCTAGATGGAGGGATTAAGCTGATGGTGATTAGCGGCGGCGACGGCGACGGAGTATTTAGCAATAATAAGCACTAGCAGAAGTAGATGGAGAAGAACGGGAAGCTAGCTAGATTGACCCTTGTAGATCAAGAATCAAACGACACTTGTGCCTTGGCGATCCAAGCTGCCGAAACACATGCAATTATCAAACCCTAGACAGGGACGCAGAAGTACAGATACGCATCCATCAGATGAGTTTTCTTCCTGAACTAAAACCTGACCCCTCAACAGAAACTGCACCCCTTGCTTATATAAGTTGTGCGTAACACCTGGGCTAAGCCCGACCTAGACTAGGGCACGATGAGGACTCCTCATCAATTACAAGTTGTAAACTAGGAAATCTGAACAAACTAGTAAAAACAAATAAAAAGACACACGTACGTATACTTGCATGTATGGTTGCTAGGCCAAAACTAAAATGAACTTGATGGTGCAGCCTTCAAACTTTCATTCTGCTGGTTACGTTGAAGTATTGACAAGGTGTTCTGAACGTGGGCTTCACTTCTTCCTGAGGCACAAGCGTAGCATATGGAACAGGCTTCACACCTAAAATCCCCTTCTGTTCTGTAGCACATATGATCTTCTTATGACGTAGAGCGGGAACCACATACTTTTGCATGTTGCTTTCATAGCGAGCCTCTCGATTGGCTGATATTTTACTTGATAGTAACGGTGGAACGACAAGAGCACCTGTACTGTCCATATCATCCTCTCCCCCTTTAAGCGAAACCGTCCTCGGTTTCAGGGTACTCTTCAAAAAATTGTTGTATACAAACACATGATCAATCTTGATAGCATTGTTACCCATGGGCTGCAGCACACGTTTCATGCCAACATCTCGGACCACGTAAGTGTTCGACCTCCCCTCATGTATAGCGTTGCGATCATATTGCCACGGACGACCCAATAGCAACTGACACACATCCATTAGCACAACATCGCAAATCACCTCATCGTAATACGTGCCAATATTAAACTTTACGCGTACCTTGTGAGTCACCTTCAAACGTCCGGAGTTGTACAACCACTCAATGCAATGTGGCTGCGGATGTGGCCATGCCTTCAATCCTAAAGCATCCACCACAAGCTTGCTTATGATGTTGGTGTAGCTCCCTCCATCAATAATCAACTTGCAACACTTGTTTTTGATCTTGCATTGTGACTGAAAATTTTTCCACCGCTGTCCCGAACTTGGAATTTGATCCTCTTTAGCTCGCTGCACCATGATGCATGGCAGGTCATCATAATCTAGAGGATAGCACATGATAGGATTAGATTCACTTTCCCCTTCCTTGGGCTCATCAGACTCTGAGTCAATTTTGTCTTCGGAAACATATCCATCATTAACAAGGAGCACTCTCTTCTTGTTCGGACAATCAATGCGTTTGTGTCCCCTACCTCCACATGTGTAACAAACAATCTCACTAGTACGCATAGCAGACTGCGCACTTGAATCAGCCCTTGAAGCCACTTTGCTCGCGGCCATAGATTCTTTGCTCATCTCCTTGTGATCGGTAGCAGCTGACCTATAGGATGAAGCTGGCTTGACATTATCATCGTCATGTGAATAGGAACGTCGCCCCATGCTGAAATTGGTGCGGCCTTTGGAAACTTGCTTGGCTTTGACCCACTGTTCGGCACGCTCCGCCTGATGAAGAAGATCTTGCATATCATTATACTGCATCAAATCAACACGGTCACGTATATCCTCATTCAGCCCCTCAAAGAAGCATGTCATTGTTGCATCATCAGACTCATGCACATTAGTTCTGATCATCAGAACTTGCATCCGTTGGTAATACTCATCCACCGTCATGGCTCCTTGAACAAGACGGTGAAGCTTTGTGTGTTGCTCCTTCTGAAAATAAGCTGGCACAAAGCGAGCACGCATTGTACGCTTCATCTCATGCCATGACTCTGGTCGTGCGTCATTGCGGTTGAGCTGATCCCACCAAATTAATGCATAACCTGAAAATTCAAGAGAAGCAAAACGAATCTTCCGCTCCTCGGAGTAACGATGATTATCAAAAATCTGCTCCACACGCATCTCCCACTCAAGATACTCCTCGGGACCGGCCTTGCCTGTGAACGAAGGTATAGTAATTTTTATTCTACCAATACCTCCGTCCTCGTCCTCATCACGGCGCCGCCTTGGTCCATCATCACGGGGACGAGCATCCTATCGTGGTCGGCGAGGCAAGTCGCTGCGAGCATCAGAACCATCCTCGAACTCAGCATCATTGTCGTCGTTGGTAACGTCCGCGTCACGGACATGTCGAGGTGCTCGCTGCTGCAGGGCATGTTGTTCCCTCGCTGGAGCAGCCGTGCCGGTTGCCCTTGCCTCTAGGCGACGGAGGGCTGCTTGCATGGCCTGGAACCCGTCGGTCACCGTCTCGTCGAGGGCCTTCATGCGGTTGTCAAAGTGCTGGTATGTAGCCTTGAACATAGCACGGACACCTGGGTCCAGATCGGGACCATATTGCGGCGGCCCGTCATCCTCCCGCACCTCATCCCCGTCACGCTTGCTTGCGGTTGACATCGCGCGCAGTGATAAACCTGGCGCTCTCTGATACCAGTTGATACGACTCAAATAACTTTGAGTCGATTTTGTGGGATGTCCCTGATCTTTCACCGGCGCAAAGAGCTAGCAGAATATACTTGATCGGAGGCAGACGTACTAGAGCAGACAGAGATATATATGTGTAGAGATGTGTACGTGTGGAAGAACTTGGACTAGATGGATCGGAAGTAGTAAACATGGTGTAGTAGTACTAGAGCTAGATGGAGGGATTAAGCTGATGGTGATTAGCGGCGGCGACGACGACGGAGTATTTAGCAATAATAAGCACTAGCAGAAGTAGATGGAGAAGAACGGGAAGCTAGCTAGATTGACCCTTGTAGATCAAGAATCAAACGACACTTGTGCCTTGGCGATCCAAGCTACCGAAACACATGCAATTATCAAACCCTAGACAGGGACGCAGAAGTACAGATACGCATCCATCAGATGAGTTTTCTTCCTGAACTAAAACCTGACCCCTCGACAGAAACTGCACCCCTTGCTTATATAAGTTGTGCGTAACACCTGGGCTAAGCCCGACCTAGACTAGGGCACGATGAGGACTCCTCATCAATTACAAGTTGTAAACTAGGAAATCTGAACAAACTAGTAAAAACAAATAAAAAGACACACATACGTATACTTGCATGTATGGTTGCTAGGCCAAAACTAAAATGAACTTGATGGTGCAGCCTTCAAACTTTCATTCTGCTGGTTACGTTGAAGTATTGACAAGGTGTTCTGAACGTGGGCTTCACTTCTTCCTGAGGCACAAGCGTAGCATATGGAACAGGCTTCACACCTAAAATCCCCTTCTATTCTGTAGCACACATGATCTTCTTATGACGTAGAGCGGGAACCACATACTTTTGCATGTTGCTTTCATAGCGAGCCTCTCGATTGGCTGATATTTTACTTGATAGTAACGGTGGAACGACAAGAGCACATGTACTGTCCATATCATAACCCTAACCCTATCCGGTGTCTATATAAACCAGAGAGTTGTAGTCCGTAGGCAATCAACTCCATACACAACTATCATACCATAGGCTAGCTTCTAGGGTTTAGCCTCCTTGATCTCGTGGTAGATCTACTAATGTACTACCCATATCATCAATATTAATCAAGCAGGAGTAGGGTATTACCTCCATCGAGAGGGCCTGAACCTGGGTAAAACAAAGTGTTCCCTCCCTCCTGTTACCTTCCGGCCTAGACGCACAGTTCGGGACCCCCTACCCGAGATCCGCCAGTTTTGACACCGACATTGGTGCTTTCATTGAGAGTTCCTCTGTGTCGTCGCCTTTAGGCCCGATGGCTCCTTCGATCATCAACAACGATACGATCCAGGGTGAGACTTTTCTCCCCGGACAGATCTTCGTCTTCGGCGGCTTCGTTCTGCGGGCCGATTCGCTCGGCCACCTGGAGCAGATCGAAAGCTACGCCCCTGGCCATCAGGTCAGGTTTGGAAGTTTAAACTACACGGCCGACATCCGCGGAGACTTGATCTTCGACGGATTCGAGCCACAGCCGAGCGCGCCGCACTGTCTCGATGGGCATGATATAGCTCTGACACCGAACAGCGCCTTGGAGGCCGCATACGCATCGGTTTCGACCATTGATTTGGAGCCTACTGCGCCGATCGAGGATCAGCGGTTGGATGCTGCCTCAAGGGCTGCGATCTCAGAGGCGATCGAGCCGAACGCTAGCCCCGCACTCTGCACTATCCGTGACTCCGAGGATCCGGACTCCACCCCGGACTCCGAACCCCCCGCGCCCCTGCCAATCGAATCCGATTGGGCGCCGATAATGGAGTTCACAACCACAGACATCTTTCAGCATTCGCCTTTTGGCGACATCCTGAATTCTCTTAAGTCTCTCTCTTTATCAGGAGAGCCCTGGCCGGACTACGGTTAGCGAGGGTGGAATACGGACGATGAGGAAATTCAAAGCCCACCCACCACCCACTTTGTAGCCACTGTCGACGATCTAACCGACCTGCTTGACTTCAGCTCCGAAGACATCGACGGCATGGACGACGATGTAGGAGACGAACAGGAACCAGCACCTGTAGGGCGCTGGAAGGCCACCTCGTCATATGACATATATATGGTGGACACTCCAAAAGATGGAGATGGCGATGGAACAGTGGGGGATGACGCCCCCAAGAAACAGCCGAAGCGCCGGCGTCAGCGGTGCCGCTCTAAATCCCGCCAAAGCAAAAACGGTGATTCCGGCACGGGAGATAATACTACCCCGGATAACGCCGAAGAACACCCACCTCAGCAAGATTCGGCACAGGAAGATGGAGAAGCCAGCCCTCATGAGAGAGCGGCAGACCGAGAGGACGAGGATGATAACTATACGCCTCCCTCCGAAGACGAGGCAAGCCTCGATGACGACGAATTCGTCATACCATTAGACCCCGCCGAACAAAAGCGTTTTAAACGCAGGCTTTTAGCCATGGCAAGCAGCCTCAAGAAAAAGCAGCAACAGCTTAAAGCTGCCCAAGATTTGCTAGCTGACAGATGGACTGAAGTCCTTGCGGCCTAAGAGTATGAACTCGAACGCCCCTCCAAGAGTTACCCGAAGCGCAGGCCGCTACCCCGATCAGAGGAGGAAGCACCTACATCACCAGCGCATGACATGGCAGACCGGCCACCTCGCGGCCGCGATAGAGAGGCCTCTCAGCCCTCCACCCAAGCCATGCCCCGACGCCGCTCAAGTAAGGCACGGGAAAATGCGCCCGAACTGCGAGACATACTGAAGGATAAGGCAAGACAAACAAGATCGATCTACGGATCGCGCAGGCGCCCTACGGCATGTGACAATGATCTTCACTCCGGATACAACAAACCCGGCCGGGCCGAACATAACAGACATAGCGCTTCCGAGCTATGTCGTAATATAGCCCAGTACAGAGGCGCCGCACACCCGCTATGCTTCACGAATGAAGTAATGGATCATAAAATCCCAGAGGGTTTCAAACCCGTAAACATCGAATCATATGATGGCACAACAGACCCGACGGTATGGATCGAGGATTATCTCCTTCACATCCACATGGCACGCGGAGATGATCTACTCGCCATCAAATACCTCCCGCTCAAACTTAAAGGACCGGCCCGGCATTGGCTTAACAGCTTGCCAGCAGACTCAATCGGTTCTTGGGAGGACCTGGAAGCCGCATTCCTCGATAACTTCCAGGGCACTTACGTGCGACCGCCGGATGCCGACGACTTAAGCCGCATAATTTAGCAGCCAAAGGAATCGGCCAGACAATTCTGGACACGGTTCCTAACAAAGAAAAACCAAATAGTCGACTGTCCGGACGCAGAGGCCCTAGCAGCCTTCAAGCATAACATCCGTGACGAGTGGCTTGCCCGGCACCTGGGACAGGAAAAGCCGAAATCCATGGCAGCCCTCACGACACTCATGACCTGCTTTTGCGCGGGAGAAGACAGCTGGCTAGCTCGTAGTAACAACTTATCAAAGAACCCTGGTAATTCGGATACCAAGGACAAAAGTGGCAGGACACGTCGGAATAAGCAAAAATGCCGCTTTAACAGCAATAGCAATGAAGACATGGCAGTCAATGCCGGATTCAAAGGCTATAAATCCGGTCAGCGGAAAAAGCCATTCAAAAAGAATACTCAGGGCCCGTCCAGTTTGGACCGAATACTCGATCGCTTGTGCCAGATACATGGCACCCCCGAAAGGCCAACCAATCACACTAACAGGGATTGTTGGGTGTTCAAGCAGGTAGGCAAGTTAAGGGCCGAAAACAGAGACAAGGGGCTGCACAACAACGACGAGGAGCCCAAGCCGCCGAACAACAATGGACAGAAGGGCTTTCCCCCACAAGTGCGGACGGTGAACATGATATACGCAACCCACATTCCCAAGCGGGAGCGGAAGCATGCGCTATGGGACGTATACGCGATAGAGCCAGTCGCCCCAAAGTTCAACCCATGGTCCTCCTGCCTGATCACTTTTGATCGGAGGGACCATCCCACTAGCATCCGTCATGGCGGCTTCGCCGCATTGGTTCTCGACCCAATCATCGACGGATTTCATCTCACAAGAGTCCTCATGGACGGCGGCAGTAGCTTGAACCTGCTTTATCAGGATACAGTGCGGAAAATGGGCATAGATCCCTCGAGGATTAAGCCCACAAGAACGACCTTTAAAGGCGTTATACCAGGTGTAGAAGCCAACTGTATAGGCTCAATAACACTTGACGTGGTCTTCGGATCCCCGGACAATTTCCGAAGCAAAGAGTTAATCTTCGATATAGTCCCGTTTCGCAATGGCTATCATGCCCTGCTCGGACGAACCGCATTTGCAAAGTTCAATGCGGTGCCGCACTACGCATATCTCAAGCTCAAGATGCCAGGCCCTCGAGGAGTAATTACGGTCAACGGAAACACCGAACGCTCCCTCCGTACGGAGGAGCATACGGCGGCTCTCACAGCGGAGGTACGAAGTAGCCTTCTCAGGCAATTCTCCAGTCCGGCTATCAAAAAGCCAGACACTGCCAAGCGCGCCCGGAGTAACCCACAGCAGGACCGCCTGGCACACCCAGAGCAAGCGTAGCAATGCGGCCCCAACCCCAGCTTTCGCAACATAGCGAAACCAGTACCTCGCGTACATAACTATGCCCTTGAAATACCATGGGCACAGGGGAAGGGGCACAATAATGGCACGCCCAGAATACGGCTTAAAACGTACTAGGGGCTGCCGGATTCTTTTTTTTCATTTTTTCTTACTTTCAGGACTCCATACTTCGGACGACCTGTTCGGCAATTCGACTGCCACACAAATGATGCAAGATCCAGGGAGGCAGACAAGCCATGCCGCATTATGGAACTCCCAGGTGGTCTCTGTTACGAGCGGTATACCTGTTTTAAATACAATTCCGCGCCTGCCCCTGGTCAGGACATACTGAATAGTCCAAATATCTTTTTGCTTATCGCACTCCTTGTATCGTTCGGCTTTGATAAATAGCCTCTCTATAAACAATGCATAGCTTTTGTCTATTTTTTGCATTACTCTCTTTTATCTATGTTCATTAATGACATGTTGCACCCGTACACTGTGGTACGGCAAGTACGCCAGGGGCTTCAGTACCCTTTAATATGGTGTGAGAAGTCCGTACACTTTCACAAGTGCGGCACCCCAAACTTATAGCACTATATGCATCGGCTCCGAATCATGATTTGGGTCAATAGTTGGGTTTGCTCGGCTCCTATGTTTTGGTGCCTTACGTTCTGCTCTATCGGCTAAGGTAGCACTAGGAGAACCACTGCGATTGTGCCCCGGTTGAGCTGGGTTAAGCACCTCAGTGGAGAAAGCTAAAACTGACTGTCACGATGAGGCGAGAGAACGGTCGCTGTTCGAGAGGTTTTTCGAGTCCCTAAAGACTTATGCCGCTTCGAGCAAGGAGCCGGATTTTGTCCGGCCAAGGCGTGGATAGCACTCCGAACTCGGTCTTCCGAACTAGGGGCTTCGCCGAAATTTAAAATTATAAAGTTCTATGGCTAAGTGAGAGTGTTCAAGCATTATAGTCCGATTGCCTGGTTCATTGTGCTGAGTGCCTCCCTCGAAGGACCCAACTATGGGAAAAAGAGCGCTCAGGTTTATCCTGAACACCCCGGCACTAGTGGCATGGGGGCAGAAGCCGACGACTGGCCATCTCTCAATTTTTTGATAAACGGCCGCACAGAAAATAATATTTTAAATTCAACAAGCATTGCTTAAAGCGCCTATGAACAAGTTTTTAGCGCACAGGATAAAAATGAGCGAGTTTATTCAAAAATTACATCCTTGGTACATTCATCCGCCACAAGGCGGGCACCTGCAAGAACATCCTTGTAATAGTTCTCGGGCTTGCGATGCTCCTTCCCCAGCGGCGGCCCGTCCCTCACAAGCTTCTCACCGTCCAGCTTACCCCAGTGCACCTTCTCACGGGCAAGGGCCCTATGGGCTCCTTCGATGCAGATGGACTGCTTGATGACCTCGAGCCTTGGACAGGCCTCCACTAGCCACCGCACCAGCCCGAAGTAGCTCCCAGGCAGGGCCTCTCCGGGCCACAGCCGAACTATGAAGCCCTTCATGGCCTGTTCGGCTGCCTTGTGGAGCTCGACCAGCTGTTTCAACTGGTCGCTCAAGGGCACAGGGGGTCCGGCCTTAGCATACTGAGACCAGAACACCTTCTCCGTCGAGCTGCCCTCTTCAGCTCGGTAGAAACATCGGATACGCTGCGGGGAAGATCTGCGAACGCCCCTGGAGAGCTCCGGATTCGGGTAAGTAACAAGTAGTTTACTTTTATACTTCTGCTTTGCATAAAGAATGCCTTACCCGCTGCTATCTTCTTCATCTCCTCCAACTCTTGGAGGGCCTTTTGGGCTTCGGCCTTGGCAGACTTGACAGTCTCAAGGGCCGCCGCGAGCTCGGACGCTTGGGTCTTTGACTCAAGCTCCAAACTCTCATGTTTTTTCATGAGAGCTTGAAGCTCTTGCTGCACCTCGCCGACCTGAGCTCCAAGTTTCTCTCGCTCGGTGCGCTCCGCGGCCGTTTTCTTTTCGGCCTCGGACAGCACCTGCTTGAGGGTCGCCACCTTAGTCGTGGCCCCTATAATAAGCAGTGCAATCCTGTTATTTTTTGCAATCACGCCTCTCTATAGGCACTTTTTCTGTAAGGTATTTCCTACCTTCTTTTTCCTCGAGCTGCCGCTTGGCAAGGCCGAGCTCTTGCTCAGTCCACTCGAGTCCCTGTTTCAGGGCACCCACCTCCGCAGTCAGTGCGGCAGTGGCTAGCAGCGAAGCCTGCATACGCATATTGACTCTTTTTGTTAGACTCCTGCAAAATTTACTAGATCCTCTATTCGGCTTTTCTTTCCGAACGCCAAACAGAGCATCAGGGGCTACTGTTTATGTGGTAATATTTTTTACATATCTTTTACTTACCTCGAAGCCTGTTAGGAGGCTAGCGCAAGCTTCACTCAGTCCGCTCTTGGCGGACTGAACCTTCTGGATCACCATACTCATAATAGTATGGTGCTCCTCGTCGATGGAGGCGCCGTCAAGCACCTCGAGCAGATTGTCCGGCACCTCCGGTTGGACGGAGGCCGCAGGTTCAGAAGGCTTGCTCCTCTTGGAAGGAGTTCGCCTACCACGGTCCGGAACTGTTGAAGATTCCGGCGCGGTGTCCGGCACAAAGCCGGACTTGGAGCCCTGGGGGGTCTTGTCCCCTTTACTCCTGGAGTCCGGGAGGTCGCCTTGCGGCTCCTCCAGGACCACCTCCTCCTGCCCCGGAGCTTGTTGCGACGCCACTTCAGCGTCATCCGCAGTGCGGGGGGACATAGCGGGCGGAACTGAGTTCATGTCCGATGAATCCAGGGAGCCGCTCGATGACTCGTTGAGTTCGGGCCAGGGCGGGCTGCATGATTATATTCGATGTTAGGGAAAGCTGTGCAACAAAAGGAATATCATGAGTTACTCTGGTATCCGAACACTTACAATTTCGCCGGACGCCTGGTCCTGTCCGGCCACTCCTCTTCGTCCTCGTTGGCGTCGGGGGCGTAGTTCGGCGGAGGGGTTTTCCTCTTCTTGGACCCTTCGCCCCCCCTACTGGGGCGGCCTTCCTCTTCTTGCCTCCCCCCGCTGGAGGGGGAGAGGTTTCTTCTTCCTCCTCCTCGTCTCCACGGGAGGGGTGCATCTCGGACTCGTCGGACGACGAGTCCGACACCACCATATGCCGGGAACTCTTTCGAGTCCCCGTGGCCTTCTTCTTCTTGGCCTTGTTCTCCGGCACCACATAAGGTGCCGGAACCAGCAGCTTCGCTAGTAGAGCGGGGGCTGGGTCTTCGGGCAAGGGAGCCGGACAGTTAATCGATCCAGACTTTGCCCGCCAAGCCTGTCAAAGGTAAGGGAGTTTAGATCCCGCATAGAGTCAAACTATGAAAAAACTTAACATCCTGTAAAAGGTGAAAATGGCTTACCTCGCTAGCGTGACGCTGCGAGCTGTATCTGCGGTCCTCGGAAGCGGATGTGGGAGCCTCGGCGCCTTTGGTTAGCACCCTCCAGATGTCTTCATACGTCGTGTCGAAGAGCCTGTTAAGGGTTCGGTGCTGCGCCGGGTCGAACTCCCACAGATTAAAGTCCCGTTGTTGACACGGGAGGATCCGGCGGACGAGCATAACCTGGACTGCATCGACGAGCTTGATCGGCTTGCTCACCAGGGACTGGATGCATGTCTGCAGTCCGGTCAGCTCTTTTTCGTCACCCCATGACAGGCCCGTCCTTTTCAGGACATAAGCCGCGTGGGGGGTCCGAATCGAAACTTGGGGGCTGCGATCCATTTCGGATCGCGCGGCTCGGTGATGTAAAACCACCACGATTGCCACCCCTTCAGGGTCTCCATGAGGGAGCCCTCGAGCCATAGGACGTTGGCCATCTTGCCCGCCATGGCACCTCCGCATTCCGCCTGGCGGTCGCGCACCACCTTGGGCTTGACGTTGAAGGTCTTGATCCAGAGGCCGAAATGGGGGCGGATGCGGAGGAAGGCCTCGCACACGACGATAAACACCGAGATGTTGAGGACGAAGTTCGGGGCCAGATCGTGGAAATCCAGGCCATAGTAAAACATGAGCCCCCAGACAAATGGGTGGAGTGGAAAACCCAGTCCGCGGAGGAAGTGGGGAAGGAATACTACCCTCTCATGGGGCCTTGGGGTGGGGAGAAGCTGCCCCTCCTCGAGAAGCCGGTGCGCGATGTCTTTGGACAAGTATCCGACCTTCCTTAGCTTTTTGACATGGCCCTCCGTGACGGAGGAGACCATCCACTTGCCTCTCGCTCCGGACATTGCTGGAGAAGGTTGAGGTGGGAAGTGCGGGCTTGGGCGCTGGAGTTCGAGTGCGCAGGAGATGGATAGGCAAAGGAGGAAGAAGGCGTAGGTAAAAAGGTGAATCCTTATCCCCTTATATGGGCAGATGCGGTTGTGCGTCCCCACCAGCCTAGTAAAACTCGCTTGCCTCCCAAGCGTCGTGATAAATGGCGCGGTTAGGGTTACCCACGTCCGTATTGATGAGAATCCCGTAAGGGGGGTACACGATCTCTGCTTTGACAAGATGTGCCAAGGAAACCGCCTCGTAAAACATGCTGAGGTGGAAAAGTAAAAACAATTCAAGTAAAGGACTTGGCCGTAGTGTGATGACGCACTGCGGAATACGTCGGCAGATTAGATTTGTGTTAATGTTATTCTCTCTATGGCAATATGTGGAAACTTATTTTGCAGGGCCGGACACTACTCTTGGTGTTTACAATCTTCTATGAAGGACTTGGAGGAGGAACCCGCCTTGCAATGCCGAAGACAATTTGCGCGCAGGACTCATCGTCATTGAAGCCTGGTTCAGGGGCTACTGAGGGAGTCCTAGATTAGGGGGTGTTCGGGTAGCCGGACTATACCTTCAGCCGGACTCCTGGACTATGAAGATACAAGATTGAAGACTTCGTCCCGTTTCCGGATGGGACTTTCCTTGGCGTGGAAGGCAAGCTTGGCGATGCGGATATTCAAGATCTCCTACCATTGTAACCGACTTTATGTAACCCTAACCCTATCCGGTGTCTATATAAACCGGAGGGTTGTAGTCCGTAGGCAATCAACTCCATACACAACTATCATACCATAGGCTAGCTTCTAGGGTTTAGCCTCCTTGATCTCGTGGTAGATCTACTCTTGTACTACCCATATCATCAATATTAATCAAGCAGGAGTAGGGTATTACCTCCATCGAGAGGGCCCGAACCTGGGTAAAACAAAGTGTTCCCTGCCTCCTGTTACCATCCAGCCTAGACGCACAGTTCGGGACCCCCTACCCGAGATCCGCCGGTTTTGACACCGACATCGGTCAAACCGCATAACAACATACATTGTTCCCTTTGTCATCGGTATGTTACTTGCCCGAGATTCAATCGTCGGTATCTCAATACCTAGTTCAATCTCGTTACCAGCAAGTCTCTTTACTCGTTCTGTAATACATCATCCCGCAACTAACTCATTAGTTACAATGCTTGCAAGGCTTAAGTGATGTGTATTACCGAGTGGGCCCAGAGATACCTCTCCGACAATCGGAGTGACAAATCCTAATCTCGAAATACGCCAACCCAATAAGTACCTTCGGAAACACATGTAGAGCACCTTTATAATCACCCAGTTATGTTGTTACGTTTGGTAGCACACAAAGTGTTCCTCCGGTAAACGGGAGTTGCATAATCTCATAGTCATAGGAACATGTATAAGTCATGAAGAAAGCAATAGCAACATACTAAACGATCAAGTGCTAAGCTAACGGAATGGGTCAAGTCAATCACATCATTCTTCTAATGATGTGATCCCGTTAATCAAATGACAACTCATGTCTATGGTTAGGAAACTTAGCCATCTTTGATTAACGAGCTAGTCAAGTAGAGGCATACTAGTGACACTATGTGTGTCTATGTATTCACACATGCATTACATTTCCGGTTAATACAATTCTAGCATGAATAGTAAACATTTATCATGAAAAAAGGAAATAAATAATAACTTTATTATTGCCTCTAGGGCATATTTCCTTCAGTTCGGACATCGTAAGGGTTCCGGGAGGTTTCAGACATATACCGGAGTACCGGGGGTTACCAGACCCCCCGGAAGCTATTGGGCCTTATGGGCCTTAGTGGAGAAGAGAGAGGGCAGCGAGGAGGTGGCACGCGACCCCCCTTGCCCCAATCCGAATTGGACAAGGGGAAGGGGCGGCGGCCCCCTCTACTTCCTTCTCTCCACCTCCACCTCCTCCTCCCCCTTCTCCTTCTTGGAATAGGAAAGGGAGGGGGCAAACCTACTTGGAGTAGGATTGCCCCCCCTTGGGCGCGCCTCTCACCTGGTCGGCCCTATCCTCCTCCCCCTTTATATACGGGGGTAGGGGCACCCCAAAGACACAACAATCGATCTATTGATCTCTTAGCCGTGTGCGGTGCCCCCTCCACCATAATCCACCTCGGTTATATCGTAGCGGTGCTTAGGCGAAGCCCTGCGACGGTAGTTTCATCAACATCGTCACCACGCCGTCATGCTGATAAAACTCTTCCCCGAGCTCTACTAGATCGTGAGTTCGCGGGACGTCACCGAGCTGAACGTGTGCTGAACGCGGAGGTGTCGTACGTTCGGTGCTGAGGATCGGTCGATCGTGAAGACGTACGACTACATCAACCGCGTTGTTATAACGCTTCCGCTTAACGGTCTACGAGGGTACGTGGACGACACTCTCCCCTCTCGTTGCTATGCATCATCATGATCTTGCGTGTGCGTAGGAAAATTTTAAAATTACTACGTTCCCCAACACTGCCGCCACATGAGAAGCAACAACGGCTGTTTGGGCTGCCTTGGCTGCACGGTCGCAGATTGCGTCCGCGCTCACGCAACCTGTTAGCACGTGCATGGCAACTGCGGCCATGCTGTCGCCGGAGTGGGCCGCCAAAGTTGCCCTCACGACGCGGGTCCACGTCCCCATCTTTCACCGGCGACGATTGAACAGTAAAATGATATTTGGGGAGCGAGCTGGTGTGCTTGACACGCGGGTTGTGGACTGTAGCCGACACACCTTCTCGTGTAAGCCATATGCGCACTATACTCCGACGGTGCTCTAAGATATTTTGTACTGCATCTCACACGATTGGTGATAAACTTCTGTGTGATCTACTTGATTTTTCATCTTGATTTGAATTACATAATGGGGTCACAGCTACAAAGGAGGGTGTTTAAATTGCTAGAACTTTTATCTGCAGTGAACATGCAACCATATGTGTGTCATCAAAAAAATTGAAATTATTCAGGATTCGTTTGGACTTTTTATACATTAACTTGGTTTCTAGGCATTTTAGGTGCGTAATTCAAAATTAAACTACATGCACATACTCCAGTGCATCAAAATGGATTGTAAAATCACGATGATGAGGGGAGGTAGGGGCACATGGAGAGACCTGTCGGCGCCCGATCTAGGGTTCTGCCTGGGTCGTCCCGAAGGCGACACGGGACGGGAGAAAGTAATGTGTTATGATACCATTTCGCAGTTCATATAAATTGAACATAAATTTGTGTATCAAGGTTGAGTAATTTTGTGTCCTCGACGGCTAACGAGCTCCAATGTTCACCTCCCTCCAATCATGAACGCTACTGAATTGGAAATTTGAAGTATTTTTGTGAAATTCGGCAAAATAAAGGGGCTTTATAAACCGGAGTCCGGTCGACACAAGGATACACCAAGGAGCCATGGTGGTCCCCCACATGACCTTGACCCCACTGGTCAGCGTCTCGTCACGCCCCTTATCGTTCGACCTCCTTTTCTTCCTCCCGGCGTCAACCTCACTCCAAGCGCCCCAATTTACCAAACCAGTACTCCTCGCCGCTCCGATCCGCCAAATTCTCCAGTCGCTCAAACCCTAGAAGCTATCCCCTGACGGCGAACCACAGAGCTCCAATCGAAGAAGCGGCCGATCAGGCCATCTACTGCTATTTCTAGCGCCGGATTTGGGTTCGGCGCGATGTCTTGGGCCGGGCCCGACGAGATCCTCCTCTCCACCTCCCTGGCCGGCTTCTTAGATAGTGAGATTTCTCTCCCAGATGCTTGTTTTGTCCCCATTAGTTTCCCCGGTACTGGCAGTGGTTCGTGTCAGGAGCAAGAGTCGATTTTTACGGGGATCTTGGATCCGATTGCATAGGTTCCGGCTTGCCTAGCCCTCGATGCTTAGCCAGTGTCGGTTGCGCTGATTTGCTTTTGACAGTTTTTCTTGCCAAGAGTTGTTGAATTTGTGCCAAGGTGAGCCCTTTTGATGGGCTATGCAGGCTAAGGACGAACTTGGCGCAGCATGTTTCTATGTGTATTAGCCCCAAATTGGTGTAGATGTGTCAAAAATTCATATGGCCCATTCAAAGTTGGAAGCTTTTTGGTAGAGGGTTACTCTGACTAGAGTTCAGACTTCAGAATCAAGAGCCTGTGGCGGAATGCTTCGTATTATTGCTCGAAATATTACATTGAACTGCTTATGGCTATCAATATAGGGCTCTGATAGTCTCTCATAAAGATATGTAATTAATTGAACATGCTGTTGGATTATGTTAACACTTGGCAACGTCCCATAGCTTTCACTATAATTCTGGTGGCTAAGCATAAAGATAAGTTATTAATTGGACCCAACTAGTGTAGATTTGGGTTGTTGATGGGGGCCATGGAGCACTTCTATGCAAATTATTGTATGATTTGAATGCGGTAGATTTAGTTGGTTGGGTGGAGCAGATCAGAAAATGTTATATTTCAGTAATTTGTGATGATGTTCCAAACATAAAATGGCATATTTTCCTTTAGGTGTCTGGAGATTCAAATGTGACATACTGAATTTTATATTAGGTTGGAAGTATTAGTACTAAAACTGTATTTCCTAAGAAGAAAGAAAAAGAACAATGTGGTTTAAACAGAGTCTCATGAATCAATACAAATTAACCCCTTTGGTTACTGATTATGTATGGAAACCTTAGTGCATTCTTTAATTTCTAGTTTCTACTCGCTGTGCTTGACTTGCTATAAAAGCTGGAATTTCACTTGCTAACTGTGCTGTAATAGATTACAGATTATGTACTTTTACTAACTTAAATATAGAGTATATGCTGTTGGTCTGTTAGTTAGTTGTAGTTATATTGAGCCCTGTGTTTGATGTTCATTGTTCAAAGGGTTTCATCTTTGGTATCCCCAGTAGCATGGCTGAATTGGTTTACCTGAGCTTCTCTGGATTACTTGGCGGCTTTGATGTATTTACATACGTGTTAGATTCTAATCGTATTGACATGTGCTTGGCAGTAGAATCTCTGATGGGTTCTCTAAGGCGATGTGCTCATGACACTTCATACTTATGCATTATTCAATATAAAGTATTTTTTTCATGAACATCATGATTGCTTTATTATTTGGTCGGTACATTGCGATGAATAATGGAACTTATACAGTGCAAGCTACAGGGCTCCAACCGCTTTATCAATTTTTTATATTTGAAGTAAATCATCCCTGAACTCCGCCTATGTTGTCTCAACATAGCCGGTCCCAAGCCTGGGTAAAGGAGGAGGGTTGTGATAGGCTTGGCGAGCCAACGTAAAAACTCAGCCACTCTTATGGAGATGGAACCCAAAAGACCGGGCCGTCACCCCCCAGGTGGCGCGCCGTATCTTGATCCGGATACGGTGGCAAGTGAGCGAGGATTGGGTCGTCGCATCCTTAGTGGCGCGCTACATCGGCGCCCGGATGTAGTGGAAAATGAGCAAGGGTCTTCGCATTTGACTCGACGAGTGCGAAGGGTAAGGAAGCTAGCCGAGCCTAGGAGGATTCGCTTAGGTAGCTGGAATGTAGGGTCTCTGACAGGGAAGCTTCGCGAGCTAGTTGATGCAGCGGTGAAGAGAGGTGTTGATATCCTTTGCGTCCAAGAAACCAAATGGAGAGGACAGAAGGCGAAGGAGGTGGAGGATACCGGCTTCAAGCTATGGTACACGGGGACGGCTGCAAACAGAAATGGCGTAGGCATCTTGATCAACAAGAGCCTCAAGTATGGAGTGGTAGACGTCAAGAGACGTGGGGACCGGATTATCCTGGTCAAGCTGGTAGTTGAGGACTTGGTTCTCAATGTTATCAGCGCGTATGCCCCGCAAGTAGGCCACAATGAGAACACCAAGAGGGAGTTCTGGGAAGGCCTGGAAGACATGGTTAGGAGTGTACCGATTGGTGAGAAGCTCTTCATAGGAGGAGACCTCAATGGCCACGTGGGTACATCTAACACAGGTTTTGAAGGGGCGCATGGGGGCTTTGGCTATGGCATCAGGAATCAAGAAGGAGAAGATGTCTTAAGCTTTGCTCTAGCCTACAACATGATTGTAGCCAACACCCTCTTTAGAAAGAGAGAATCACATCTGGTGACTTTTAGTAGTGGCCAACACTCTAGCCAGATTGATTTCATCCTCTCGAGAAGGGAACACAGGCGTGCGTGCCTAGACTGTAAGGTGATACCTGGAGAGAGTGTTGTACCCCAGCATAAGCTGGTGGTTGCTGACTTCCGCTTTCGGATTCGTGTCCAGCGGGATAAGCGGGCTAAAGTCGCTAGAACGAAGTGGTGGAAGCTCAAGGGGGAGGTAGCTCAGGCGTTCAAGGAGAGGGTCATTAAGGAGGGCCCTTGGGAGGAAGGAGGGGATGCGGACAATGTGTGGATGAAGATGGCGACTTGCATTCGTAAGGTGGCCTCAGAGGAGTTTGGAGTGTCCAGGGGAAGGAGAAGCGAAGATAAGGATACCTGGTGGTGGAATGATGATGTCCAGAAGGCGATTAAAGAGAAGAAAGATTGCTTTAGACGCCTATACCTGGATAGGAGTGCACACAACATAGAAAAGTACAAGATGGCGAAGAAGGCCGCAAAGCGAGCTGTTGGTGAAGCAAGGGGTCGGGCGTATGAGGACCTCTACCAACGGTTAGGCACGAAGGAAGGCGAAAGGGACATCTATAAGATGGCCAAGATCCGAGAGAGGAAGACGAGGGATATTGGCCAAGTCAAATGCATCAAGGACGGAGCAGGCCAACTCTTGGTGAAGGACGAGGAGATTAAGCATAGATGGTGGGAGTACTTCGACAAGCTGTTCAATGGGGAGAATGAAAGCTCTACCATTGAACTGGACGACTCTTTTGATGAGACCAGCATGCGTTTTGTGCGTTGAATCCAGGAGTTTGAGGTCAAGGAGGCTTTAAAAAGGATGAAGGGAGGCAAGGCGATGGGCCCGAATTGTATCCCCATTGAGGTGTGGAAAGGTCTCGGGGACATAGCGATAGTATGGCTAACCAGGCTTTTCAATCTCATTTTTCGGGCAAACAAGATGCCAGAAGAATGGAGACGGAGTATATTAGTACCAATCTTCAAGAACAAGGGGGATGTTCAGAGTTGTACTAATTACCGTGGAATTAAGCTGATGAGCCATACAATGAAGCTATGGGAGAGAGTCATTGAGCACCGCTTAAGAAGAATGACAAGCGTGACCAAAAACCAGTTTGGTTTCATGCCTGGGAGGTCGACCATGGAAGCCATTTTCTTGGTACGACAGCTTATGGAGAGATATAGGGAGCAAAAGAAGGACTTGCATATGGTGTTCATTGACTTGGAGAAGGCCTATGATAAGATACCGCGGAATGTCATGTGGTGGGCCTTGGAGAAACACAAAGTCCCAGCAAAGTACATTACCCTCATCAAGGACATGTACGATGATGTTGTGACAAGTGTTCGAACAAGTGATGTCGACACTGATGACTTCCCGATTAAGATAGGACTGCATCAGGGGTCAGCTTTGAGCCCTTATCTTTTTGCATTGGTGATGGATGAGGTCACAAGGGATATACAAGGAGATATCCCATGGTGTATGCTCTTTGCGGATGATGTGGTGCTAGTTGACGATAGTCGGGCGGGGGTAAATAGGAAGTTAGAGTTATGGAGACAAACCTTGGAATCGAAAGGGTTTAGGCTTAGTAGGACTAAAACCGAGTACATGATGTGCGGTTTCAGTACTACTAGGTGTGAGGAGGAGGAGGTTAGCCTTGATGGTCAGGTGGTACCTCGGAAGGACACCTTTCGGTATTTGGGGTCAATGCTGCAGGAGGATGGGGGTATTGATGAAGATGTGAACCATCGGATCAAAGCCGGATGGATGAAGTGGCGCCAAGCTTCTGGCATTCTCTGTGACAAGAGAGTGCCACAAAAGCTAAAAGGCAAGTTCTACAGCACGGCGGTTCGACCCGCAATGTTGTATGGCGCTGAGTGTTGGCCGACTAAAAGGCGACATGTTCAACAGTTAGGTGTGGCGGAGATGCGTATGTTGAGATGGATGTGTGGCCACACGAGGAAGGATCGAGTCCGGAATGATGATATACGAGATAGAGTTGGGGTAGCACCAATTGAAGAGAAGCTTGTCCAACATCGTCTGAGATGGTTTGGGCATATCCAGCGCAGGCCTCCAGAAGCTCCAGTGCATAGCGGATGGCTAAAGCGTGCGGAGAATGTCAAGAGAGGGCGGGGTAGACCGAATTTGACATGGGAGGAGTCCGTTAAGAGAGACCTGAAGGATTGGGGTATCACCGAAGAGCTAGCTATGGACAGGGGTGCATGGAAGCTTGCTATCCATGTGCCAGAGCCATGAGCTGGTTGCGAGATCTTATGGGTTTCACCTCTAGCCTACCCCAACTTGCTTGGGACTAAAGGCTTTGTTGTTGTTGTTGTTGTTGTTGAAGTAAATCATCCCTGGAGCTAAACTGTATCTGTGAAGTTTTTGAAGTGTCTATGAATACCCAGTTTTTGGGTTTTGCATCATTGTTGAGCTAGAAATATTTCTGTTGACCAAATAATTGAAAATGCGGAGACATACAAAATAGTAGAATACAAACAGAAACACCTACACCTATTTGTTCTGCAGCCTGTACCTCCCTTGCATAACTAGCTTTGCATCAGACACACCCTGTTTGTTTGGCAATGCTATTATGATATTAACAGTTTATGCGTCTTCTTCTTGATTACAGAAAAACTTATTGTCCTACTACGAGATGGACGAAAGCTGCTTGGCACTCTCTGCTCATTCGATCAGTTTGGTATGCCACTTCCTACATCCTCTTTTCTTTGCATATTTTTCTGCCATCAAATCTTTAATGTTGTATTTTGCAGCAAATGTTGTTCTTCAGGGTGCTTGTGAACGAGTAATTGTGGGCGAATTATATTGTGATGTTCCTCTTGGTTTATATGTGATCCGCGGAGAGAATGTTGTATTAATTGGAGAACTGGTAATTATCTCTTGTGCACTATGAAATGACCATGGCCAAATCCATTCTCCCATATTAATGCTATAGATCTGGTATTGCATTGAGCAGGATCGCGAGAAGGACGAACTCCCTAGTCACATGACTTGTGTTTCAGAGGCTGAAATAAGAACGGTACACACTTCACTTCACAGAATCTTGTTTGAAGCTCTAGTTTTTTTCTCTTCTGATTTGTAGCTAAAGATGTAAGGCTAATAAAATCATTATCCGAGGAAAAGATGTCACATGTGAGATTGTGCTCATCATTTGGTCCTTCCCTCTTGGCGCAGTCCCCTGTGCACTCTTATGTACACTCAAGCGATCTATACTTTAAGTGGACTTGAACAAGAAACATGACAAGCGTTTTATCTCCCTTTGGAGCAAAATGGCATTATGTATCTAACAAGTGGCATAGGACACAAATAATGAAGAAAGAAGAGTTTTTGTAGGCGTTTGCTGTTCTTGTTGCTTGTGCTGATATGTGTAGTAGCTGCCGGTATTGCTCAAGCAGAGGATCTTGCAACCGATACTACTACGTTTGTGTTTCTCCCTTTTCCCCAGGCCGAGAAAGCCGAAAAGGAAGCAAGGGATCTGAAAGGCACAATGAGGAAGAGGATGGAGTTCCTAGACTTCGATTAGCGTCCATCCATTAGTCAGTCATGTTGATTGATAGTTGGTGCTCCCTTTGTGGCCGCTGGTTTTTAATGGCGGCATTTGCTATGTTTGTGGGCAATGGAAGCTCCTGATTGCACTGTGTCTTATACTTGTTGTTCAGCCCTAATGATGCTCTGGACCGAGGGGCTCTTCCTCAGTAGCAATGTACCGGCCCTGTATTCTTATCTTCTGTTGCAGTTTGTTTCTCTTTCTTGAGAGCTGTTACTTGGCCATGCAATTTTCTGCTCGGATTCTTATTACCTGGGACTGTTCCCTATTACTTCCTCGGGCGGGCGGGTTTATTAGGCCCCCTCTTATTTTAGGCCAAATTTTGATCTCGGATTTAACTAACAAAATATATGTTATATACTACAAAAATAATATCATAGACTCCTTTGGAATACAAATCCAACAATATAATTTTTATGAGATACAACTTATATGTTGATAGACAAATCTATGGCTAAACTTTGACACAATATAAGGGTGACCAATAAACCCAGGGTGAGGGAGTATTATACATAAACTCTCTATGTTTCTTTTACTTTGCATGTACGAATTGTCTGAAGTCAAACTACGCAAAGTTTAATGAATTTATATTAAAAGTTATCAACACCTACAATACTATGTTGTATAGTATGAAATTAGTTTCATAATGCATCTAATAATATTGATTTTGTATTGCAAATGTTTATTTAAAAAAAATTGATAAAACTTTTCAAAGTTTGATTCCACACAAATTTTATATACATGACTAAAAAGAAGCGGAAGAAGTATTTTTTTCAGGGTAAGAGAATCTCCAACAGAGGCGCTAAATAAGCGGCGCGCTCGAAAAAACGGCTATTTAGTGTGCATGCGACCGAATCTACAGCTTCAACATATGCGCAAAAATCGTGCGCGCTCTAAAAGCGGCTTAGCGCGTCGAACAAAACTGCATTGCGCCCTGTTAATTTCGAGCGCCCGCTACCGCGCGCTGGACAGCCAATCGGGCGCACGAATCTCCACCAACCGTCGGATCTGAAATATCCACGCGCGCGGCTTACCCATTTGCTCCGGCGACCCGTCGGCGCTTCCCTCGCCTATCCCCAGTGGGCGCGCCGCTTCCCCTGCTTCTCCGATGGCCGCCGCAGCTTCCTCCGCCTTCTCTCCTCGCCATCACCTCTCGAGCGCCCGTTCCTCCGACAAACAGCGTCCGATGGGGGTTTGCAACTCGGCGTCCACAAGGTGTTCGACAAAACGCTTGTAAGGTATATATTGCTTCTAACTTCATATTTGTAGATAAATTTGGAGCATGTTGTTTGTAGATTGAAATTTTAGTTTGAATTCAAGTTTGTAGATGAGTTCGCCCTACGATTCTTCCGATGAAGAATATGATCTTCAAGAGGAGGAGGATGTCGCAATGATCCTAGCTATGCACATCAATAGAAAGCAGAAGCATAATGGTTCAATTTTTGGTCGTCAGAAATTATGGAGGGAAAGGATCGATGCCCACAACAGATTGATGAGGAACTATTTTGTGGAGTGTAACGCCCTCGATGCGGCTATATCTCCCACGTGTCGAAGCACGACTTAGAGGCATAACCGCATTGAAAGCAATGTCGCAAGTGAGGTAATCTTCACACAACCCATGTAATACATAAGGGAAAGAGATACATAGTTGGCTTACAATCGCCACTTCACACAATTACATGAATAAAGCATTACATCAACCAGATACAATCAAGGTCCGACTACGGAACCAAAATAAAAGAAGACTACCCCAAAAGCTACACAGATCCCCAATCGTCCCGACTGGGCTCCACTACTGATCAACTAGAACGAAGCAACACAAAGGACAAGATCTTCATCGAGCTCCTCCTTGAGCTTGGTTGCGTCACCTGCTCGGTAACATCGGCACCTGCAAACTGGTTTTGGAAGTATCTGTGAGTCACGGGGACTCAGCAATCTCACAACCTCGCGATCAAGACTATTTAAGCTCATAGGTAAGGTAAAAGGTATGAGGTGGAGCTGCAGCAAGCGACTAGCATATATGGTGGCTAACATACGCAAAAGAGAGCGAGAAGAGAAGGCAAGGCACGATCGAGAAACTATGATCAAGAAGTGATTCTAGAACAACCTACGTCAAGCATTACTCTAACACCGTGTTCACTTCCCGGACCCCGCCGAGAAGAGACCATCACGGTTACATACGCGGTTGATGCATTTTAATTAAGATCAACTTCAGGTTTTCTACAACCGGACATTAACAAATTCCCATTTGCCCATAACCGCGGGTACGACTTCCGAAAGTTCATAACCCTGCAGGGGTGTCCCAACTTAGCCCATCACAAGCTCTCACGGTCAACAAAGGATATTCCTTCTCCCGAGACATTCCGATCAGACTCGGCATCCCGGTTACAAGACATCCTCGACAATGGTAAAACAAGTCCAGCAACACCGCCCGAATGTGCCGACAAATCCTGATAGGAGCTGCACATATCTCGTTCTCAGGGCACACTCAGATGAGCTCTCCATACAACTAAAACCAAACCTCGAGTTTCCCCGAGGGGGCGCTGCACATGGCTCTAGTTTGGACCAACACTCAGAGGAGCAATGGCCCGGGGGATTAAAATAAAGATGACCCTTGGGCAGGCCTATCCAAGGGAAAGAAAAGGCTAGGTGGCGAATGGTAAAACTAATGTTGGGAATTGTTGGAGGAGTTTTATTCAAGGAGAACTGTCAAGGGGTTCCCATTATAACCCAACCGTGTAAGGAACGCAAAATCCGGGAACATAACACCGATATGACGGAAACTAGGGCGGCAAGAGTGGAACAAAACACCAGGCATAAGGCCGAGCCTTCCACCCTTTACCAAGTATATAGATGCATTAATTAAATAAGAGATATTGTGATATCCCAACAAAATATCCATGTTCCCACATGGAACAAGCTCCAATCTTCACCTGCAACTAACAACGCTATAAGAGGGGCTGAGCAAAGCGGTAACATAGCCAAAACAACGGTTTGCTAGGACAAGGTGGGTTAGAGGTTTGGTTCAACAATATAGGAGGCATGATTAGCAAGTGGTAGGTATCGCAGCATAGGCATAGCAAAAGAGCGAGCAACTAGCAAGCAAAGATAGAAGTGATTTCGAGGGTATGGTCATCTTGCCTGAAATCCCGCAAGGAAAAAGAATGAGTACATGAAGAAGATAAACGGACGTAGTCGAACGGGTCCTCACAAACGCGACGTTAACGGAACCAACCCGAAGAAGCTACACCGGAAAGAAGCACACAACATAGTAAACAACCAACACATGAACATGGTATGATATGCGGGATGCGGTATGCGGTGCATATGCATGATTTGACAAGGAATGATTGAACCTGGCCTCAACTTGGAAATCCAAGAGTGCCACTGGAAAGGTGAGGTGATTTCGGTTGAAATCGATAATAAAGATCACCGGAATCGGATGCACGGTTTGGAAATGGCAAGCAAAACAAATATGGCACCGGTCTGCGATTAATAGCAAGTGACCATCTAAATGCAACAAGATAAATATGCTACATTACTCAAACATGGCAACAAAATACTTGACAGGGATCCACTCATGATGCTTAACAAAAGATGAACACTGAGCTACGGCTAATTCACTCAATAACAGGTTCAAACAAGCATGGCAAAAGTGCAAAAGATAACATGTTTCAGACTTAGTGAAATTAACACAAGTCTGGAATTTATCATCCGGTAGCAATCTTTAGAGCATGAAAATTACATGCTACAGGAACATAACATGGCAAAGCAAGGCATGAAATGAAGCTACTCAAAGCACTTAACAAAAGTCCCTTAGTGACCTTGAGCCAAAAGGGATCAGAAAATACAATTGCAAGCATGTGAACATGACAAAAACATAAACAGATTCAGACTTAGTGAAAAACTGGAGCATGTAAAACAGTTAACGAGTAGGCATGTTTACGAGTTCGATACACTCACTACAGAGCATTGCATGACAAACTAAGCATACACCCATGAAGAAGACATGACATAGAAGCTAGACATGGCAAGAACAACAACATAGCATGCACGGATCAACAACAACAACCTCGGCAAAATCACTAAACATGTCAACGATCTGCCAGTAACATTTTATAGCAAAAGTAGAGCTCGATTGGCTCAAGCTAGGGTGCTCCATAATTGCAAACAAAGACATGGATAGATATAGCACAACAATATTAACAAAACATCCTTACTGATCATCCTCAAAAGAGGCACGGATCACTAGAAAACAATATGGACATATGGCATAACAACAAAATCAGACAAGGACTTAGAGAAATTCTAAGTCCCTAAAATCAGCATTACCGATGATGCTACTTTGCATGCTCGTTCTAGTCACCACAAATATCATGAAAATACATGGCATACACCCCTGTAAAGATGGCATGGCACATTACAAAACACATGTAGAGCTCAGGATCATAGCATGCACACATTAATTATGGCAAAAATGACAAAATGCCATTTGCTAAAACAGATCTGACAAAATCCTCACATAGCCCTCTTCCAACGACATTTCGAGCATCAAGATGAGCTCAAATGAAAATGATACAATGATATTAAATGATGTACTCGTTGAGACGAACATTTTGATATGCTACACGCACGAATTGGAGCCACGGTGAGGGAGTTATGATGCAATGAAAAATGCCAAAAAATTAGGGTTCGGAGGGAAAAGTCAACCGAGTGGAATCTCCAGATCCAGATCTTGATCGCACGCGGACCGATGTGCTCGCCGGAGAAGTCGCCGGAAACGAAGATGGTGGTGGTCGGAGCTGCATCAGCTCGCCGGCCGGAGCTCACGCCGGAGCTCGCCGGAGAGGAGGCCGGAGTGGAGGCGCGGTGGAGGAGGAAGCCCGCGGCGGCGGGGCCACGCCGGCGAAGGGCGGCGCCGGTGGGAAGGAGGTGAGGCGCGGTGGCGATAGCCGGAGGCGGCGGGGCGCGCCGGCGAGCAGCGGTGGCCGGTGGGAGAGGAGTCGTGGCGCGGCACTCTCCTCGGGTGGCGGCGGCGATGTTTGGGCCCCGCGGGCCCGATTCGGGCCGCGCGGGCTAGCGGCGGGGCTGAGGAGAGAGAGGCGGCGGTGGGACAGGCGGCGATCTCCAATTCGCCCGGGGTGGTGTCGCGGTGACGTGGCGTGCTCCGATATGCCGGAGTGAGGTGGTGGTGGCGGCAGACATGTCCGGCCGGTGGTGGGGAGTTTTGTCCGGCGGCGCGAGGAGCGGGGCTAGGGTTTCATCTGCGCGAAAAATTCGGGAGGCACACATATATATAGGTAGAGGGAGCTAGGAGAGTCCAAATGAGGTGCGGTTTGCGGCCACGCGATCGTGATCGAACGACCGAGATGATGGAGGAGGTTTAGGTGGGTTTTGGGACACTTTGGAGGGGTGTTGGGCTGCAACACACACGAGGCCTTTTCGGTCCCTCGGTTAACCGTTGGAGTACCAAACGAAGTCCAAATGGCACGAAACTTGACAGGCGGTCTACTGGTAGTAAACCAAGGCCGCATGACAAGTCTCGGTCCAATCCGAAAACGTTTAACACCCGCACACGAAAAGAGGTAGAAAGGACCACCGGAGGACATAGGAGCGCCGGATTGCAAAACAGACAACGGGGAAAATGCTCGGATGCATGAGACGAACATGAATGCAAATGAGATGCACATGATGACATGATATGCAAAGCGTGACATGCAAGCAATGACAAGGCAACAACAGCGAATAACTGAAGGACACCTGGCACATCGGTCTCGGGGCGTTACAACACTCCACCACTATGAAAGGATCTCGTCGCGAGATCTTGAATGGCACCGGAGGGAAAACGGAAGAGAAAGAGAAGAGGTAAAACTAAGTTGCTTCTTTGACAAACGAGTGAAACCAAAGAACCTTGCAATGGTTAAGCCATTTCGAGAAAAGAATACAACGGAGATGAACGAAGTTGAAAGTACTCCGTTAGGAAAGAGGAACAAGGAAGAACCGATTCGGGTAGCACTTCGGTTGAAAAGAGATGAAAGACTTGATAAAATGAAAGAGCTTGAGCAAAAGGACACAACCATCCGGTTAAATGGATAAACCAAGAAAAGAACAGGATCCTGACAAAACGAAAAGATGGGTTGAAGAGAGCAACATCACAAAGCCTCCGGAACAAAAGTAAGAATGGAATGGAATGAACGACGAGAAACAAGATCTTGAGGGAGCACGCTTACAACAAATGCTAGAACGGAGTTGTTGGAAAACCAACAACGAAAAAACAAGGTTTTAGTGGGCTTATGGAGCACATCTCAAAATTACGAGGTGAAATTCTGCCACTAACGAAAACAATAGATTGGATTGATATAAACAAGGAGACGAGAAACTATTTCACCGAGAGGATAAAAGAAGAACTTGGGTCAAACATAAGCTCCATAAATAGCAAGAATCCTCAGGGAAAGCTTTAGGTGAAATATAAACCAAGATAACTCGAATGAGGAGATTGATGGGTTTAAATACCTCATTCTTAACAACATGTGAATCATGAAACATGAACTCAAATTATCAAGAATGACATAATACCACCTCCAATGATACGGAAGAAAGAATTGCACTCTGGATAGCAAGATGGGGAATGCTTGAGCTCCTCTGAATAGAATCTTGATGAACACTTTGAGAAGGAATTAAAACCTTTATGAACCAACATGTAGAGCCTCCATGAAGAACTCCGGTAAACAAAAGGATAACGAAAAGAAAAAGAAGTTGAAAACACAAGGTGAAACCTTGCAATGATTTGATGGATCTTTGGAATGATATAATTGAAATAACTTTGAGCTCCGGAAAAGAAAGATGGACAACTTGAATCGAGAATTTGATGAACCTCCGGAATAAGGAATTAATCACTTGGGTGAAACAAGAGTAAGAATTACGTTATGCGTATCCTTCACCAATTAAATTGATGAACATCAACGGATTTGACATATTACTTATTCTCGTAGAAAGGATTAAGATAGATATAGCGTCAACTTGGAAGGTCTTCAATGAACCACCGGTAGGATTAGGAAACAACGAATGAATTGGTATGATAAGGAAGGAAGAGAAATCTTAAACAAACCACCGTAAGGATTGAAAATGAACGAAGATAACATAAAGAAACACCGGGAAGAATTAGCAAATGAGCGAAGATGCTTGAGAGAATTTAGATACATGAGAACGAAGAGATCAAGAGCTGGTAATAGAATACTTGAATGATGCACCGGTAAGATTTAGAGAAAGAGAGTTGAAAGTTGAGAATTAATAAATCTGAGATGATGGACTCCGGATGATCAAACTGAAAAGACTCCTGAATTGCTCCGGATAGGTGAAAAGAATTTTCGCGATCAAAACAATTACGAGAGGATGGCCTTGAACTAGAACCACGAATCTCTGAGAGAACGGATAAGATATGGATGTAAACTCTTCTTCGATCTTCAAAATTCGAGAAAAACTACGAGAAACACCACCAAATTGTTGAGGCACTCCGGAATGAAGAATAGAAAGGTTGACCCAACGATGAAAAGAGTTTGGAAGATCTTGGAGAAGGCATTTGGCTGATGATAATTCATTCTTACGTCAAACTTGGAAAAGAATTTCAGAGTAACTCCGGGAAGATTAGAAGAGTCAGGTAAGATCCTGGAAAAAGACCTGTGGGTTAGGGCCCACTCAAAAGAAACACCGTTGAAATGATTTAAAAGAGAGGTTGCACCAGTTGAATTAAATGAGTTGAGTGAGATAACAACCTCGAAAGATCTTGAACGAATGCAGAGCGGAAAACACGAATCTTCGAGATATCTTGAGCACTCCGGAACAAATGGATAGCGAGAGGTGAATAATTAAGAAGTGCACCGGCAAGAGAAAACATTTGGAACGAGGAAAAGATATGATCGACAAGGCTTGACTTGAATCCACCGGAGAAGAAAAAGAACGAATAATGATGAACTAGAAGCTCCGTTAGAATCTTCATGAGAAAACACCGGGTAAGAACATTGAAAGGAAAGAAAGAAGAGACTTCACAACAATAAAATGATACTTGATTGAGATATATGAGTCCTTCAAGTCAAGCAAGGGTGGGAGGGTGGGAAAACAAAGGCAACTTGGGATGGATGAAACAAACAACATTGAGAGCTTAGATTGAATCTTGCGGATGTTGAAAATGGACGGATCCGCTTGAAGAGAAGCACACCGGTTGAAAAGAAATTGAAATGACAAACTCGATGATCGAGAAGGATTAGTATTCACATAGAAATATGAGAACACCGCTTAGGAAAGGTATGGGATCAAAACTTGACTTCGAAGCAACTCGAATACCACAACTCGAAACAAAGGATTGGCTCGCTGAATAAGCCAGAACAAACATATGATAGAGATTTCGTCCGAAGTTTTCGTGGTGGGGCCTACACGGGCTCGATCATACAGCACCATCATGTACAAGGCAGTGCATATGACATACGAAGCGTCCCCGAGTCGGCATAGCCAAGGACTCTTTAAGACACAACGAGACCACTGTAAAACCAACCGTGGATAGGCTGACCACTAGACGTCGAACCCCAATATCATATCATACATTTGTCGAGAAGATATCCTAGGAGCTACTTGAATTCCCACTTATAAGATCCCGAAACTTCCCGTTATGCAATCAGGTGTTGGGGATACAGGGGAAGCATAATATCTCACCCAAACTAGCAAATCATACATCCAGCTGTATCCATCCTTCAACACATAACCAAGAAACCTTCGGAAATCGTCTACCTCAACCTTCGAAAAGCATCCATTATACGAGTTATGGCAATACTACCGAACTCCCGCCCCAGTCCTGGGTGGCGTCGAGGTTATCTCACCAACAACTGCATAAAAGAGATTTTTGATGTCGGCGAAACTAATCTCAGGTATTCCAGAACTGCAACGATAAAATTGTGACAACAACACCTCGGAGCTCAACTCCCCGGGACACTGCCACAACCCCTAAATGTCAGGAGGCACCAAGAACAATGTTCTCGTCACAAAACCATCGGAACAATTCCAAGATACCCGCGTGATCCTAAATTTTTTTAGTGAAATTTGAGAAGAGAAGAGTCAAAACTCTACGCCAGGATGCCTCACCAGAGCGATGAAGGGACTGGGGAGTAAAAATAATTCCTAACTCTCCGATATATATAATCCTAAATGACTCAAAACATTTTTCTAGACTCAACAACGCCAACGATTCGATCAAGCAGGGGGCTCCTAAGGTCGGGGATGGCTCTGATACCAACTTGTAATGCCCTCGATGCGACTATATCTCCCATGTGTCGAAGCACGACTTAGAGGCATAACCGCATTGAAAGCAATGTCGCAAGTGAGGTAATCTTCACACAACCCATGTAATACATACGGGAAAGAGATACAGCGTTGGCTTACAATCGCCACTTCACACAATTACATGAATAAAGCATTACATGAACCAGATACAATCAAGGTCCGACTACAGAACCAAAATAAAAGAAGACTACCCCAAAAGCTACACAGATCCCCGATCGTCCCGACTGGGCTCCACTACTGATCAACTAGAACGAAGCAACACAAAGGACAAGATCTTCATCGAGCTCCTCCTTGAGCTTGGTTGCGTCACCTGCTCGGTAACATCGGTACCTGCAAACTGGTTTTGGAAGTATCTGTGAGTCACGGGGACTCAGCAATCTCACACCCTCACGATCAAGACTATTTAAGCTCACAGGTAAGGTAAAAGGTATGAGGTGGAGCTGCAGCAAGCGACTAGCATATATGGTGGCTAACATACACAAAAGAGAGCGAGAAGGGAAGGCAAGGCACGATCGAGAAACTATGATCAAGAAGTGATCCTAGAACAACCTACGTCAAGCATTACTCCAACACCGTGTTCACTTCCCGGACCCCGCTGAGAAGAGACCATCACGGTTATACACACGGTTGATGCATTTTAATTAAGATCAACTTCAGGTTTTCTACAACCGGACATTAACAAATTCCCATCTGCCCATAACCGCGGGCACGGCTTTCAAAAGTTCATAACCCTGCAGGGGTGTCCCAACTTAGCCCATCACAAGCTCTCGCGGTCAACGAAGGATATTCCTTCTCCCGAGACATTCCGATCAGACTCGGCATCCCGGTTACAAGACATCCTCGACAATGGTAAAACAAGTCCATCAACACCGCCCGAATGTGCCGACAAATCCCGATAGGAGCTGCACATATCTCATTCTCAGAGCACACTCAGATGAGCTCTCCATACAACTAAAATCAAACCTCGAGTTTCCCCGAGGGGGCACTACACATGGCTCTAGTTTGGACCAACACTCAGAGGAGCACTGGCCCGTGGGGGGGGGGGGGTTAAAATAAAGATGACCCTTGGGCAGGCCTGCCCAAGGGAAAGAAAAGGCTAGGTGGCGAATGGTAAAACCAATGTTGGGCATTGCTGGAGGACTTTTATTCAAGGCGAACTATCAAGGGGTTCCCATTATAACCCAATCGCGTAAGGAACGCAAAATCCGGGAACATAACACCAATATGACGGAAACTAGGGCAGCAAGAGTGGAACAAAACACCAGGCATAAGGCCGAGCCTTCCACCCTTTACCAAGTATATAGATGCATTAATTAAATAAGAGATATTGTGATATCCCAACAAAATATCCATGTTCCCACATGGAACAAGCTCCAATCTTCACCTGCAACTAACAATGCTATAAGAGGGGCTGAGCAAAGCGGTAACATAGCCAAAACAACGGTTTGCTAGGACAAGGTGGGTTAGAGGTTTGGTTCAACAATATAGGAGGCATGATTAGCAAGTGGTAGGTATGGCAGCATAGGCATAGCAAAAGAGCGAGCAACTAGCAAGCAAAGATAGAAGTGATTTCGAGGGTATGGTCATCTTGCCTGAAATCCCGCAAGGAAAAAGAATGAGTACATGAAGAAGACAAACAGACGTAGTCGAACGGGTCTTCACAAACGCGACGTTAACGGAACCAACCCGAAGAAGCTACACCGGAAAGAAGCACACAACATAGTAAACAACCAACACATGAACATGGTATGATATGCGGGATGCGGTGCATATGCATGATTTGATAAGGAATGATTGAACCTGGCCTCAACTTGGAAATCCAAGAGTGCCACTGGAAAGGTGAGGTGATTTTGGTTGAAATCGATAATAAAGATCACCGGAATCGGATGCACGGTTTGGAAATGGCAAGCAAAACAAATATGGCACCGGTCTGCGATTAACAACAAGTGACCATCTAAATGCAACAAGATAAATATGCTACAGCACTCAAACATGGCAGCAAAATACATGGCAGGGATCCACTCATGATGCTTAACAAAATATGAACACTGAGCTATGGCTAATTCACTCAATAACAGGTTCAAACAAGCATGGCAAAAGTGCAAAAGATAACAGGTTTCAGACTTAGTGAAATTAACACAAGTCTGGAATTTATCATCAGGTAGCAATCTTTAGAGCATGAAAACTACATGCTACAGGAACATAACATGGCAAAGCAAGGCATGAAATGAAGCTACTCAAAGCACTTAACAAAAGTCCCTTAGTGACCTTGAGCCAAAAGGGATCAGAAAATAGAATTGCAAGCATGTGAACATGGCAAAAACATAAACAGATTCAGACTTAGTGAAAAACTGGAGCATGCAAAACAGTTAACGAGTAGACATGTTTACGAGCTCGATGCACTCACTACAGAGCATTGCATGACAAACTAAGCATACACCCATGAAGAAGACATGGCAAGAACAACAACATAGCATGCACGGATCAACAACAATAGCCTCGGCAAAATTGCTAAACATGTCAACGATCTGCCAGGAACATTTTATAGCAAAAGTAGAGCTCGATTGGCTTAAGCTAGGGTGCTCCATAATTGCAAAAAAAGACATGGATAGATATAGCACAACAATATTAACAAAACATCCTTACTGATCATCCTCAAAAGAGCCATGGATCATTAGGAAACAACATGAACATATGGCATAACAACAAAATCAGGACAAGTACTTAGAGAAATTCTAAGTCCCTGAAATCAGCATTACCGATTACGCTACTTTGCATGCTCGTGCTAGTCACCACAAATATCACGAAAATACATGGCATACACTCCTGTAAAGATGGCATGGCATATTACAAAACACATGTAGAGCTCAGGATCATAGCATGCACACATTAATTATGGCAAAAATGACAAAATGGCATTTGCTGAAACAGATCTGACAAAATCCTCACATAGCCCTCTTCCAACGACATTTCGGGCATCAAGATGAGCTCAAATGAAAATGATGCAATGAGATTAAATGATGTACTCGTCGAGACGAACATTTTGATATGCTACACGCACGAATTGGAGCCACGGTGAGGGAGTTATGATGCAATAAAAAATGCCAAAAGATTAGGGTTCGGAGGGAAAAAGTCAACCGAGTGGAATCTCCAGATCCAGATCTGGATCGCACGCGGACCGATGTGCTCGCCGAGAAGTCGCCGGAAATGAAGATGGTTGTGGTCGGAGCTGCACCAGCTCGCCGGAGAGAAGGGCTCGCCGGCCGGAGCTCACGCCGGAGCTCGCCGGAGAGGAGGCCGGAGTGGAGGCGCGGTGGAGGAGGAGGCCCGCGGCGGTGGGGCGCCTGGCGGCGGCGGCGGGGCCATGCCGGCGAAGGGCGGCGCCGGCGGGAAGGAAGCGAGGCGCGGTGGCGATAGCC
>NC_041382.1:542107146-542132336 GCF_002162155.2 Triticum dicoccoides
ATAGCCGGAGGCGGCGAGGCGCGCCGGCGAGCAGCGGTGGCCGGTGGGAGAGGAGTCGTGGTGCAGCGCTCTCCTCGGGTGGCGGCGGCGATGTTTGGGCCCCGCGGGCCTGATCCGGGCCGCGCGGGCCGGCGGCGGGGCTGAGGAGAGAGAGGCGGCGGTGGGACAGGTGGCGATCTCCGATTCGCCCGGGGCGGCGGCGCGGTGACGTGGCGTGCTCCGATAGGCCGGAGTGAGGTGGCGGTGGCGGCGAACATGTCCGGCCGGTGGTGGGGAGTTTTGTCCGGCGGCGCGAGGAGCGGGGCTAGGGTTTCATCTGCGCGAAAAATTCGGGAGGCACACACATATATAGGTAGAGGGAGCTAGGAGAGTCCAAATGAGGTGTGGTTTGCGGCCATGCGATTATGATCGAACGACCGAGATGATGGAGGATGTTTAGGTGGGTTTTGGGCCACTTTGGAGGGGTGTTGGGCTGCAACACACACGAGGCCTTTTCGGTCCCTCGGTTAACCGTTGGAGTATCAAACGAAGTCCAAATGGCACGAAACTTGACAGGAGGTCTACCGGTAGTAAACCAAGGCCGCATGACAAGTCTCGGTCCAATCCGAAAACGTTTAACACCCGCACACGAAAAGAGGTAGAAAGGACCACCGGAGGACATAGGAGCGCCAGATTGCAAAACGGACAACGGGGAAAATGCTCGGATGCATGAGACGAACATGAATGCAAATGAAATGCACATGATGACATGATATGCAAAGCGTGACACACAAGCAATGACAAGGCAACAACAGCGAATAACTGAAGGACACCTGGCACATCGGTCTCGGGGCGTTACATGGAGAATCCCACATACCCCGAGTCCTACTTTCGGCGCCGTTTTAGGATGAGCATCGAGTTGTTCAAACACATTGTGGAGAAACCGGTGGGCCATGATCGGTTTTTCAGCAAAGGAGGAATGCCACCGGAAGACTCAAGCATAACACCTTTCAAAAGGTGACCGCCGCTTTGTGTATGTTGGCATACGGTATTCCGGCGGATCTAGTTGATGATCACTTGGGCATAGGTGAGTGTCAAGCCATCATGTGTGTCAAGCGCTTCACAATTGGAATTATGCAAGTGTTTGGTCCGAAGACGCCGCAAGGCTTTTGGAGATGAACCAAGCTTGCGCGTTCTATGTATGCTTGGCTCAATAGATTGAATGCATTGGAGTTGAAAGAACTGTCCTAAGGCATGGCATGAACAATTCCACGGCCAGAAAAAGGGTTCCACTATAATCCTTAAAGCAGTGGCTGATCGGGAGACTTGGATTTGAAATATATATTTTTGAATGCCAGGATCTTTGAATGACATCAATGTTGTTCAACGGTCACCACTCATGAATAGGATTGCAAATGGTGAGATGCCACCGTTGCAGTTTGTAGCAAATGGCCATACATACAACTATGGCTACTATCTTACGGATGACATCTACCCAAGGTGGCAAACATTTGTGAAGCCGTTGACGGCACCGCAAGTTAAGAAAAATCTTGATTTCCACAATGCTCAAGCGGCGGCTAGGAAAGATACAGAGAGAGCTTTTGGGATTTTGCAAGCCCAATTTGCTATCGTGAGAGGACCGGCTAGATTTTAGGATCAAAAGATCCTTTGATACATCATGAATGCTTGTGTGATCATGCATAACATGATCACCGAGAACAAGCGCGGGCAAGATTTACACTATTCTCAGTATGAGTTGATGGGACACCTCGTGCGAGTGCGGAGGAGGGCTGAGAGGGTGGCTCGCTTCTGTTGCCTCCTATCATGCCATTCGATGTGCCGAAACACATGATGACCTTCAAAAGGATCTAATCGAGGAGTGATGGTCCTGGAATAGGCGACAAAACTAGTTTGATGTTGTATGTTTGTTGTATTGTTGACTATTTGTTGTATTGGCCATGAAGTATTTGTTGTATTGGTCATAACTATTTGTTGTATTGAAGATAAATTATTTGTTTGAGTTGTAATAATAATTGAACTATTTATTGTTGATTTATTTTGTGTGTGTTTGATCTTTTGGTTTCACATTGAGTGAGAAATGTTGTTTGTGTTGGGCGCGCGCTGGATTTTACCGCGCCTGCCAGCGGCGAAGCTACGTATTAGTCAGTGGGATCAGTTGACCCCACAGCTTTTTAGAAAATAAGTCTAAAAACACTGTCCAGTTACTGTTCATACCAAAGAAGAAAAAATCCAAAAAATACCATTGACCCCACATAAACTTTAGACTGGCCTCGCCGCTGGCGCCCGCTGAAGTGCTACAGCGCCACGCTAAAATTTTGCAGCGTCTGGTGAAGCAACCTTCCTATCCGTCGTGCTAAAATGCACTTTCGGCACGGTAAAAGCGCTGTAGCGGCTCTGTTGAAGATGCTCTGAGTATTACCGACTGCCAGCTTGCGGCACTTATGATGGTCCTTGCTGGATTGGTGAAAGAAAGCATGGCGTCGACCACCTCGCCTACGCCTGCGCCTACGCCTGCCCCATTCTCTGGAAATGAATTCCCTGAGCGCCTGGAAAGCTTGCAGTCGATGATGATCCGAAATTGGTCTGGGGAATTGATGATAATCGCGGCTGACAGACAGGTCAAGGTCGTTCACATTATACTCTATCTTGTTTGGCATTGCGATAATATCCCCAGTCTGTTGCTGTTGCTGTCTGGGCGTCCCTATCCTTTCCCGCTTCTTTTCGCTGTATCCATCCGGAAGAGGTAAAAGCACCCGAAGTACCCTAACTTGCATGGGATGTGATGTTTTAGTCCCAAACTTGCACAATGCAACTCCACCATACCCTAACTTGCATTGGATGTGATGATTTAGTCCCCGGCCTATCACAGAGTGACAAGTGACAGCCAGGTGGCTGGACAGTCATCCTCTGCACTTTTGCAAAAAACACCCTGCCGTTTTACCTAATCAACCCAAGCTACAGGAGAGCACCTGAATTAATTCTCCCTGAAATCCACTGCGCGTCCGAGGATATAGTTGTTGTCCATTCAATTAACATTAGCACGACCATTCAATGAACGAGGAGCTGGGCCAAGTATACACGATTCTCACGAATAAGACTGGGACTTTGAGAGTACGTATAATGTGCAGTATAATGTACGAGAGGTTGTCAAACTCTCAGAGTACGTATGGTGAAGCGACACAGAAGCACATAAATGATTACGCTGATGCTGGCCTGAGGACACTAGTTCTTGCATACCGGCCTGAGGACACTAGTTCTTGCATACCGTCAACTTGAGGAGATCGAATACACTAAATTCAAAAGGAACTTCACAGCAGCTAAGAATTCTGCCAGCGCTGATCGGGATGAGCTGATTGACAAAGCGACATATTTGATAGAGAGGGATTTGATTCTGTTTGGAGCCGCCGCCGTTGAGGACAAGCTGCAAAAGGGGGTGAGTAAATCTTATCTTCTTTCATGCTATAAAATGTAACAATTCAAGACTTCTCTTTGGTTTGCGCATGCTAATTTCCCTTTTTCTAGGTACCTGACTCACTGACTGCATCGACAAACTTGCTAAGGCCGGCATCAAGATATGAGTGCTGACGGGCGACAAGACGGAGACCGCCCTCAACATCGGGTATAGCATCTCTCCTAGATGTTTTGATGCTTATAGCGATATTTGGCCAATTTTATGAACTTAAAATCAGATGCTCTTTTTCACAGATATGCCTGCAGTCTACTCAGACAAGGGATGAAACAAATAACCATCACACTGGATACACCAGATATCATTGCCTTGGAGAAAGGTGGTGACAAAGGAGCCATTAATAAGGTAGATAAAGTATTGCAGATTATAGTTACCGAGTCCTCTGTCTAGTACACTGACCAATTCTTATGTAGTTTATACTATCTATGTGTTCATTTTCGGTTCTGTAGTGCATTATGTTTGGTAACAAATTAACTACATAACTGCCTGCATATTGATCAAACACTGGTTTGTTTCTCTTGTTTTTTGACATGGAACACTCTTATTCCATTTATGACACGGCTGAGATACTGGTTACATAACGGGTTACATCAGCAGGAAAATTGTCCAACCACAAACGCATTTCAGCATTAGCTAATCCTGCGCCCCTTGCTGCCAGTACATGTGATGGCATGTTACAGTCACGCGAGACATGGACTACACTTGTGCTAATGAATTGTGAATTGAGTTTGGCCTTGATATCTCGAAACATTTGTCCCAGTGGAGCAAAGTCATAAGAGTTGGAGGTCACTGCTTGTTGCAAGTTGAGACTGTCAGTCTCAAAAATTACCCGCCCCACGCCTAGTTGGTCAGCTAGCTGAACAACATGTGAGAGGGATATGGTTTCAACATGTAGAGCATCAGAAACGTCATCAGCAGATCCTGCTGCCAGGAACTTAATGTCTGATTCCGAATCTATGCAAATCATACCCCACCCTCGATGGCCCAAACTCGCGTTAAATGAGGCGTCTACATTGATCTTAACACAGTCTTATGGAGGGGTCTCCCATCTAGTTTGCGTTGATGTGTGAGCTACTTTTTTCGACGCGAAGAATTCCATCCAATCCCTGACATGGCGTCTCACGGCAAACTGAAACGCATCAACCTCCATTCCTTTCCTTCCATGATTTCCCCCATTCCGTTCAGACCACCACTCCCAGAGGCAAGCAAGTGTCAGTAATTTCTTTTCTTCCGGCAAATCAAAAAATGTCTGGAGAACTTGTTTTGGATTGGTGAATTGGACTAGCTCGGATCAGACATCATCAAGTAGCAGGGCTCTCCAGCGTTGTTTTGCTAGTTTGCATTTGAAGAATAAATGGCCTCCATCCTCAAAGTATTTCCCGCAGACTGCGCATCTAGTGTCCAGATCAACACCACTCCTATTTTATATTCATATAAGTTGGGTGGCTGTTGTGTGCAAACCTCCACAGAAAATGGTGCACTTTTGGCGGGCATCTAATCTTCCATAAAGAAGAGAACAACGATGAAAACTAGTCCTTCTTATCTGAACTTTGGCCAGCCTGCTTGCTCGCCTCCCTTTTAAGCACTACAACGTGAATCTTATATGCGGATTTGACTGAAAACAGACCCTTATTATCGAAGTTAATGCTAATGCTAATGCTATCTGCAGTGCAGTTTCAGTTAATTGAATGGTCGTGCTAATGTTAATTGAATGAACAACAACTATATCCTCGAAACGGACGCGAAGTGGATTTCAGGCAGAATTAATGCAGGTGCTCTCCTGTAGCGCGGGTTGATTATGAAAAACTGTAGGGTGTTTTTTGTAAAAGTGCAGGCGATGACCGAACCAGCCACCTGGCTGCCACTTGTCACGCTATGATAGGTCGGAGACTAAATCATCACATCGAGTGCAAGTTGGGGTATGATGAAGGTGCATTTTGCAAGTTTGGGACTAAAACATCACATTCCATGCAAGTTAGGGTACCTGGGTGCTTTTACCTCAATCCGGAAGCACCCATCCATCAATCATTATCTACCATCGTGACAAGGTGATCTCGCAGTAAGATCTTGCACGATGTGTCTGCCCCCCTTTGGATCCGCAGATCCACGGCAGCGTTGGCCTCTCTCTGTCTGTCTCTCCCATTTACAGCTGCATTTTCACCAGTGATCCGCGGCGCTGTCACCGAAAACGCATGAGGAGGTGCGCGCCGTGGCAGCGCCATCCAGACACAGCACATACTCCTATCTATCTACCCCAACCCCCCTGCCAAACCGATGACCCGCACGTTCCAGCTTGCACGCACGCAGACGGCTGCTCGATCGACCGGGCACCGAGTCGAGAAGCAGATGGGCGATCTGATCACGGGTTAGGCAATGCACGCGACAAGGATCGGCTTCTCTTCCCTTTGAGAACCCACGCACGCACGTAACCTGGGCGGATGCAACGGCCCGTGATGAGGGTAGTAGGTCTTGGCTGGCGTCGACGAGGACGCATCATGCAGCATGCCCTGCCCACCCCGGCCGAGCATTAGCATCGGCAAGCAGCAGGGCAGGGCGGTGCACATGGCAGTGCAAGGCGGGCAGGGCACCTCTCCCTATCCCTATCCTCGCATTCATGGCGACAACAGTGCAACATGCCGCATGCGTGCTCCGCCCGGTAACTCGTCTATCTATCTCCTGTTGGCTCGGCTTTTTTTTTTGAAACGAATGTTGGCTCGGCTTCGTTCAGCTACGACTCCATCATCACCTCGGCTGGCCCGACTTCAATCCTCCTCTTTTTCTTTCTTTTTTGCGAGAGACTGGCCTGACATCACTCCTGCCTCTGCCTGCCAAACACACATGCACAGAACGGGGGCCGGCGCCCATGGCGGATCGGCCGGTGTGCCGTATACCAGAACTTGGGATTTCTGCAACGACTTTGCCGACTAGCTTTGCTTGCCGTTTACGAACGCGGAATTTCGGCAACCCTTGCTTTGCTTCATTGCTTCTACTCTCCGGCATTATTGGTGAGCATGGAGCAGACTCTCGACATAATCCTCCGAGAATATCGGCCGGGCACGGAATCACGGATCAATTATCGCTTCGCGGTACAAATGTACTGCTCAAGTCCACTAGTAGGTCACAAGCAAACCATGGTTTGTACTCCCAACATGATTGGAATTTGGAATTGCTATAGCACAGTCGTACCATACAGCACCAAACTTGCCTCTGCTTTGGAAGCAAAAAAAAGGGTCTTAAAAAGAATGAAATGTAGCAATGCAATCTTCAGATTTCCAGACATCAACAAATCGCTTGAGTCGCGGTTAAAAAATTCGTTACATATAATCAATCTACTTCTCCATTGAGCAGTAGTGAGTAGTGTATATACATTAGTGCTGTTGTCTTCATGACCACAGTCACAGGGCAGCACCGTCACCAGCTAGGCTGGCTACTCCTGCCCCGCGCGCCTCACCAGCGCGGCCGGCAGGAAGGGCGCGGCGAAGCACGGCTCCACGCCGGTCCACGACGGCGGGGCGTCGGCCGTCCCCGGGGGCCCCGACAGCACCGCCACGCAGAGCTCGGCCAGGCGCCACATGGCGCTGCGGAACCATCGGAGCTTGATCCGACGCCGGAGGCCGCAGAGGCCGCGGACCCCGCCAGCCCGTGCGCCGGCACCGTCACCGCCGTTCCCGAGCCGGACGACGTGGACCTTGCGGCGCAGCCCGTGGCGCGGCAGGCGGAAGCGCGCCGGGGAACGGCGCGGCGCCACCACGCTGCACGGCGCCTCCCCCATTCTTCTCCTTCTTCTTGATTGGGCTTTTGCTTTCTTGGTTGGTGCAGGCAGAGGCAGTACAGTAGCCTCAGCTCGACCGTGGTTTCTGTTTTCCTCGGCCCCTCTCGTGTTGGCGTGTGGTATATAAAGAGGGCGGGAGGAGGAGAGGGGATCAGGGGATGATGGGCTGTGCGTTTGGTGACTTGCTCTGCATGTGCATAGCTCTTGATGAAATAAAGTGTACTATATTAAGATGCTTGTTGGCAAATGCTGTTACGCTGAAATGACAATATGAACATGCATGAACGAATCTTGGGAAAAGAACATACGTGTGGGTCTCTTGGGATATTGGTAATCAATTCGATTAGAATTGAGGCAGTTCAGATGTGTCTTTGAAAAGAGCTACTGATAATTGTACTGAGTTTCACCAGAAGGTGACTTTATACATACCTGCCTCTCTTTGTTTTTTTTATTTTTTGTAATTACACACATGTCCGATTATATTGATAAGTATTACACTAGTTGGTACTAGCTCATAATTGTTGGTAGAGCCATAGAGCTGAACCATATTCTCCTAGAAAAGTTGGCTTCCTAATTGCATTTGTTCTAGCCTCATATGTTAGATTTTAATTAAGAGTGCTTGAGGATGGCATGTAGTGTGGAATAGCCAAACGTATTTAAACTGAAAAGCCACACTTATCCAAATTAAGTAGTACTACTGTACTGTTTGTGTAGCGTACAGCTCAGGTAAAGCTCGAAGCAAACATTAATAATATCCAGAAAGCAGTACATTAGTTTTCAGTTGTCGATCAGATGCTTCATGCTTGCTCACCGTACACTTGACACGTCCAGGCAACAAGTAGTGGTTCAAACACGTTTGTCAGTACTGACCATATGCTCATGCTCACGGTAGGTGAAATGGAACAAGGGAGAAAAGAAAGAAACGAAAAAGCTGCTAAAAAAGTGTAACGGACCATGTGCATGCATTAAGTCTTTTATTTTCCTTTTGTACGACCACAACTCATTTTCTTTACTTAAGAAGAAAATGTGGCTGCTTGGATGTATCAGGCTTCACCCTTTCGTGCCTCTCTGCAGAAATTAAGTAGCGTTTTGCAGTTGTAGAGAGGTAGTAAATGTATGGACTAATGGTCCTCGGAATGTACTCTCTCCCGGATTACTCGTTGCAGAAATGGATAATGCGACACATAATTCGAGGCCGAGGGAGTAGTACAGTACCGCATTCATGTCTTCTTGTGGATTTTGTATAAGCAACCAACTTATACTGTATACGTACAGCTTGAGCTCCACGGTTATTAGTCGCCATCAGCTGCGAAGACCGGAATTAAGAGGGACCGGCGGGCGATTGGAGTACAGTTGGTGACAAGACAAAATATAAAAAAAACTAACTTCCCATCAATGGCTAAAAAGGAATTAACAGCACTCACCATGACATAAAAAAGGAATTCTGAACTTGCCTAGCTGCATCGTCCCATTTGCCTTGGCGGCGTAGTGCGTGTAAACAAGGATGCTATCAGCAGAAATACTGTGAGATAAATGTGTTGACCGGTGGCATCAACTCTCGGCAGCTCGAATCGTGGGTGCTTCCGTTTCCTTTGCTCGTTCACTCGATTTGTAAAGCAAGATGCACCAAGATCGTCCGTGTTTGTTAGGTTCTCAAAGTGTCGGTATTGAACATGCTTTATCTTATACGCACTCTTTGACATGACTGACGAACCGCTCGGTGTTAGGTGATCACTGACAGTGACCAATTTATTTATGACAAGCACGCGATAGTAGGACGGCAAAAGTGGCTCATGTGAAGAAGTTGCGCACGAGGCCATGGACCGTAGCTGGTACGTATGTGTATGCCAATACCATAGCCCACAACAACCGAGCGAGCGACATGTGGATAAGGTGAAGCACCCGATGGCGCAATCAGCTTAGGGCATTTCTAATCGATCTCCTAAAAGGTAGAGGACATAAAGTTCACTAACGGTGACCGCATGTAGCCGATCTTCTATAATTAGTGGAGTAAAAATAAAAAGGCTTATTTCATCTGTGCCCCCAATTCCTTAGTTGTGCTCAGTTTTCCCCACGCTTCAAACTTTTGCTCACTTTTCTCCATTCCCTTAACTGAAACTCTCACAAATGTTCATAACAGACGTTTGCCGTCTTGGCCGTTAACTGACTTGTGGGGCCACGTTGGACTCTATTGACTGTGGCTGTGGCTTCGCTGGTTGGGCCGTGTTTGTGTTCATAGGACGGGCCCGTTAGTTTGTTGGTAATAAATTAGAAAAGCCTGCTATCGATGGATGCAGCCTGCTATGTATGCCTGGCTTTGGCATCGATGTAGCCTGCTATGCATGCGAACACCGCCACGCACGCATCTAGTGATCTAGACCTAATCGCATGCATGCACGCCGACACGCACGCATCGATCCGTGCCTCACGGTTGCTGGTGGATTCAGTCGCTCCGCAGCGTCGTTTCACACGTCGCAGGCATACGTGCCGGTGGCAGAAGGGGCAGGCTGCACGCACGGTCGCGTCCATATGTCGAGGCATTGGTTCACGCCGCAGGCTGCACGCACGCTCGTGAATGAGAGGCAGGCAGCCGCCAATGCAGAGAACACGGAAGGGGAGGCAGGCAGCCGCCAACGCAGAGCACGCAAAGCATGCTCGCATCGATTCACGTTCACACATTGATGATCGCATCGGTTCACGCACGCACTGAGTCACGATCTACGCCGGCCGTTTGCGCGTGTACCCACTTCATTTTCCCCGGCTATTTAAACTGCCCTCCATTGCCTCTTCTTCTACAGATCCATCTGCGCCTCCAACTTCTCCTCTTCTTCCCCCAAAAGCCAAAGCCGTTCCACTCAGCGAAGCGAGCAAGATGCAGTACAACGGGCCAACGTTCCAAGCGCTGCCCACCGTGCCAGAACGGCGGTACCCCGCCAACGTCGTCGTCGAGGAATCCCTTCGCGTGTGGGCGTTCTCCCGCTGGAGGGGAAGCACTGAGCTTGCACGGGGGTTCCTCCGTGCGGGCTTCCACCACCTCCCGGCGGGCTCGCCGCCCATGTTCAACCTCGTGGAGCAGCGTCCCCACGCCAACGCTCCAGTGGTAGGGCTCGTCGTCCACTTCACCAACAGGTTCGATGCCTACTACCTGCTCGGCAAGGTGTATTGGTGTGGGTGCGAGTTCATCGCATTCATGACCTATAACATCTTCACCAACTTCGAGAGCATCTTCCCTGCTTGCAATCACATGCACAGCCTCCCGTACTACCTCGGCGACAACGGCCTTGAGGAGGAGGAGTACTGAAGCCGGCGGCGAAGAAGACGGTGTTGCCCTAGCTACCCTATCTATCTACTATGTAGTGTGAGTTTGGTGTGTGTGTTGCTCGAGCTATCTATGTAAGGTTAAACTATTATCTATCGGTGTCTATGTAAGAACTTATGTTGCCCTAGCAACCCTATCTAAGTTAAGTTATGTGTGTTATATTAATGCTTTGTTATGTTTGTATTTTGTTTGTCCCAAGTTTAGACACGGCTAATTGGCGTGGGAAAAATTAACCAAACAAACTAAAAATGATGTGTTTATAGATGCCTTCTAAAAATAAGAACATATTGTATATTTGTACGCAGCTTTGGTTTGAGAGCTCTGTATTTTTTTAGGTATTCAAAGAATACTTTGGTTTTCAGAAATATTGAAGTATCAAATACTTTGAGATATTTGGCTTTAGTCAAAAGTGTAGTTTTAACTACACTATGTTTGAAATATATAAAAAACAGGGTTAGACCTCTTTTTCTAATCATGAAGTATTGGTTCGCTAGGCATAATAATACTGCGGTTTGCAAATACTTTGATTCTAAAAAATGAAGGGACCAATAAAGGAAAGCCAAAAAAATTCCTCAATGAGATAGAAGAGATTGGGCAATCAAATTAATGAAAAAAGCAATCAGAAACAAAAAAGAACAAAGCAATCCTTCCTAAACAAAAAAAGAAACATCGCTTGTTTATGGGCTTCTTTTTGGGCCAACGAACTAGGTTTTTTTAGCAGAACTGACGAACTCGAGGACAAAAGTTTGGCAAGTGCGAGAGAGAAGAGATGAACTTGATGTATATTCCTTGTGCTGCTCAAGTACTACTTACTGTCATCTGACGAGCTATGGTATGATCCAATACTCGAGGTTATTAGCTAACAAAATAATCCTATCACTGAACTAGTAGTTGTTTTCTGCCGAAACTGAAAGTGCCGAAACTTAACAGTAAACTGCATACATTCAGTGATCGACAGTTGCACTAAACAGAGTTGCATTTGAGATAAACAGACTTGGATTCCTAAACAGTGGCAACAACAGTAGACAAACATCTCTAACGAGAGATGGCCATCAAGTAAAAAAATTCCTAGAGCAAGTATTCCTAAAGCTATCAGATTGGATAGCTTCTTCAACTCAATCAGCTTCTTGAAGTTCTTGTTCATCTTCTTCAATTCCGTCTTCAGTTCGACATCCACCACCGTCGGGTATTCCGGACGCGCTACTGCTGCCGGAGCGACACTGTCATGGGGCAGATTGGACTCGCGGATTGCATTCCCCCTTGAATCCAGCAAGCCCGACCCTTGAAGCCTCTGGATGTAATCATCCATCCACTCAAAATGGTGGCATTTCTTCACGATCTGAAAACGAAATCATGTAACCTAAATCCAAATCTGACAGATTTTTTGAGAAATTAGAGATAAAGGATGCGAGGAAAACTTAGATCTAACCTGCCCCTCCGGCTTGCTCTCGCATTTGACGAACTCGCGCCCAAAGTTCCCATTCTTCTTCTCCTTCGAAGTCAACCGCTTCAGTGGCGCAGTCCGTGGGCAGTCAGTGCATCGAGTCATCGGCACTGGACCATACACTGGCCACGTGGAACGGGGGGCTTACGAGGAGGTCGACATATCGCCCGAGAGGAAGAAACAGAGGAATTGCTCGAGAGGAAGAAGAACGAGAAGATGGGGAAAGAAACAGAGGAATTGCTCCATCTGCTCGATGCCTTTGTCTGTCAGATGGAGAAGAGGATAAGGGGAAGCTATATTGATGATTTGCCACATTGTATTTTGCAGTTTCAATTTTTGAACCAACTCTTAACATTGACATGTGGAGGTCATGTGCGAAAAATACAATTTCATATGTAAAGTGGGGTAGATCGTAAAAAACCCGAGAAGGACAGTGCAGTAGCCAATCACGATGCATCACGCGGATCGCGCATGCCTGCCCCACATCTGACGGGTGGTGTTTGGCGCTTGGTAGGATCTGACGGCGCACGTTCGACGCTAGGGTTTGGAGCATTTCTGCGGGGTTATGAGTGAGTCAACGGGGTTATTAGGGTTTGACCAGATTTCAAATGGCCATAACTAAATTAGAAAAAATCGCAAAAATATAAAACAAACGTAATTCGTCTGTTTATGAGACCTAGTTACAATAAAAAAAATATAAACTCAGTATAGGGACGTTTTTTTGAAAAATCATTTTTTGAAGTGATCTGTCGAAATCAAGTTCAAATGTTTTTAAAAAAATTCAAAAAAATCAAAATGTTGTAATTCTTGCGCACATAGCCGTCATATGTGACAAGGTTATGAGAAAAAAATATAAACTTGGTGTAGGTCATTTTCATGAAAAAAGTCTTCACACAAATGAGCTATCACCTATGAACATTTTCAGAGTTCGTAGAATAGGGAGAGAGGGTTTAGGGTTTGAAAAAAAATCAAAATAATTAAAAAAATCAGAAAAATCTCCATAGCTTCATTTTGGAGTGAGTAAGAAGGATCTGAACTTACTTTTTCATTTTCATATCTAAAACGTGTTATTTGACGGTTTTGAATTAAAAGCATATTTTTTTCAAAAAAATGTAGTAATATGAATATTAATCAACAAATAGTGAGACTTCGTTTTTACCCTATATATATGGAACAAGTGTTAATAAAAATATATATGCCTCATTTAGGCAAGGCAAAAAAAACTTGATTTCAAATAGGGCTGTTTACCCTAGTTTTCGAGCTCGTTTCTAGCACATTTCTCATTCGGACTGTTCACCTATGAATATTGGACTTCAAATGCTCGATCAAATACACCGCACAGAGCAATGAACCTCCAATGTTCAACTTCAACTTTGACTTGAATCCAAATTTTGGCCCAAATTCAAATATTGATTTAAATTCAAATTTTGATGGAAATTTGAATTCTGACTCAAATAAGAAACCAAAGTAGAAGCAACATTATTACAACTGATAAGTTATCACAGTAGCTCAAATCTACCAAGTTTTAAGATGCCAACATCTTAATACAAATCTACCAAGTTTTAAGCGATCCACTCGCCCTCAAATTGACAACACAAATATTTCCCAACAACTTAATTCAAATTTTCGACTTGCTCCTTGTGTTTGCAGCTGGCTTCACCGTCTTGCTCCTGGTTTCCCTAGTTGAGATGCTCTTTTCTTTCAGACTCTTGTTCCTTTTGATCTTGGGCTTTACTTGGGGTTTTCCTCGTGGAGGTGCTGATGGAGTAGTTGCACTCGCCGAGCACTTGACGACCATTTGATGGTCATCTATGGGTTCAGTAATCTTTAAAGGCACAATTGGAAAAATTACGCCCTCCTCTTCCTCTCTTATAGATTCAAAACCATCAAAGGCCGTGGTTTCAAAATCTTCTGCTTCTTCATCTCTTGGCCTTTTCTCCCTAGAGCTGGTAAATAAAATTATAAGCCATAGGCAAAAAAGAGAACAAATGCAAACAAAAGGGTAGCTGCATTCTACAAAGGGTGCAAACACATACCAAGATGCTTCATTTGCTGCTGCATTCTCCACTTCTTCATTTGCTGCTGCATTCTCCACTGCATCTTCAGTCTCCATTGCTGTTGCATTCTCCTCAGCATTGGCTGCTGTCCATCTTTCCTCCTCTCCAAATGATGCATCCACTGCATTGGTACAAAGCCTAGCAATATGCCCCAGAACTCCACATTTTTTGCAAGCACGCTTCTTTGGTAGACGACCCTCCTCACCTGCTCTAATCCTCTGGTTCCTTGGTCTTCCTGGTGGTCTAGTAATGACAGGAGCGTGGAGTTTGAACCCTGGATCTACTATGTTCCATTGATCTTTCCCCAATAGTGCAGGCACATTGTCAGCATAAGCAGCCATAAATTTGGCAACAGAGAAATACTCAGAGCAATATTGATCAACTTCACCATCTGCACCCCCGATAACGGTCATCAGATGTAGGGCATGTATGCATGGCTTCCACGGATCTTCCATTGCCTACAGGTACATTCTCTAGTACTTAGGTTCACAGGATACCTCCATACCCTATTTTTAGTGTCAGTATAGGTAACCTCTCCCTCATATGTACCAGATCGAATACATTTCATCTTTAGTCCTCTTGCCTTCAAGTGCAATGCCTTAATCAGTGATGGGAGCATTTGATGACCAACATATTGTGTTTCTGCAATTCTTTTGCGAAGAGCCATCTTTATCATGATCATTTTGCCTCATCTTGTCAAATGCTTGCCACAACAAGAGCCCTTTCACTGACTTGAACTTTGAATTGAAGCATTCTGCAAGGTTACTGGTCACATAATCTACTTTGCGGATTTCGTTTAATTTGCTTCTTGACCACACCTTGCCATGATGTGCATCCATGTACTCCTTCACAAGAGGATTTTGAGCATACAACACTCTCAAATGGTGTTCATGCTTCCTTTTGCTGCATGTGTATGATGCTGGCCATAAGTTCTCATCATAAACTTTACCTTTAAACTTCTTTTTGAAATTATGCGCTAGGTGTCGCATACATTCCCTATGCTCCACTCCAGGGAATACAATTTCCACTGCACTCTCTAAACCCTTGCAAGCATCTGTGTGTATAGCTAAACCTGGCGGTGTGCCTATAATGTTGCGCAACTGCTGCAGAAACCAGAGCCAACTTTCCTCAGACTCTGCCTCCACCACACCAAATGCAACTGGGAATAGCCAGTTGTGTCCATCAACTGCAGAAGCTGCTACTAGCTGTCCTCTCCATCTTCTAGTCAAATGTGTAGCATCTACAGCCAAATAGGGTCTGCAACCATCTAGAAACCCCTGCCAGCAAGCCTTGAAACAAACAAAAGCCCTTCTGAAGCACTCCTTCTGAAATGACTTCCCTTTTATTTTGAATGGAACTTTATGCTTGTCAATCTCTACAACACTCCCTGGACTTGCCATCTCCACTTCAGCTTTGAAAGTGTAAAGCAGCTGAAAACTGTCATTCCATTGACCATTAATTCTGTCAAGAGCCTTTTCCCTAGCATTGAAAATTCTCATGTAAGGAATTTCTATCTTGTACTTCTCAAAAAGCTTCCCATGGAGTGATGTTGGACCAAGTCCAGGTTCTTCTCTCAGCCAATCCAATATAGCATCTGCCACCCACCTAGTTTTTGCTAGTTTGGTTTTGGCCTTCCCCCCTCCCCCTCCAGGTGGACAGGTGTGCTTGTGTGGGTTATTCTTTATCTGAAACAAAATAAAAGGGTAAAGAACAGTTAAGAAACCTTACTCAACGATCTGAAACTAAATTACTAATTGAACTTGGATTACCTGAATATATTTGCTCTTTCTCATACGAGATGCATGCAACTTCCACCTACACCTAGGATATGGACAAAAAACTGTGAACCTTGCTGGCTCACTCCTTTTAATCTTATAGGTGTTTTTCAGATATAATGCACCATGTTGTCACTGCATTCCGACAGTCCACCATTGATTGGAAAATGGTACCTACACTAAGCTCAGGTTTTTCCCTGTTCCACTCAATTGTTGGCATGTCATCACCATCGTATTCATCCTCGATTAAGCTGTCCATGTTCTCCACCTTCTCTTCATCGTCAGTGTCATCAAACCTAGCTTGGCTGATGGGCTCCTCCATATATTCGTCATCCACTGCTTGCTAACTGGCTACATCAACCAGTTCAGGAAATATCATCTCGTCTTCATCATCATTTGTAGGCACTACCTCGTCAGGTTCTGCATCTTCTTCTACACCAACTGCAGAAGGTACACGAGAAGCAGCAGCTGAAACCGAACCAGAATTGGCAGCAGGCATGTTGTGGCTCCATGAACCACTTGCTTTACTTGGTGTCGACCTACAAGGAGTGCCGGGGTGCTGGCTATTAGCATAGACAGATGATGTCTGAACTCCCTTCCCCTTCGCTCGTTCTACGCGTGGCTGAAGCACATCGATTTGGAGTTTACCGAATCGGCAGCCAGCAATCCCAGCAAAAAGCAACGGCATATGATCGTCGCAAGTTAGTGGGAGAAATCTTTGCTCGTCACTGCTGAAGTAATTCAATTCAACAACATCGGCATCACTCCAGGGATAGGTGTTTCGGAGCTCAGCTCGCAAATCTTTGAAAGACATGCTGGTTTCTACCACTTTGGGATAGAAAAATGATGAAACCAAATGCGGTTTAGTACCACACAGCACACTAGTTTCCATTCTAATCGCCAGCAGGAAAGCCAGCGCGGGATCAATCCTATTTTGCTGGGGAAGGAAACAAAGGCTTCAGTTAACTGGGTAAAATCGAGCACAAATTCGAACGATTCAAGCAAACAGAAGTCAAATACGGCCTACAATACGACTTAGAACGTCAATTTGAGAGGAAACAATGCTTACCCAGGTTTAATCCATGAATTATCTCCCGCGGATTCGACCCAATCCTCTCCACGATCGACTTCATTCCGGGCGTCCTCACTCAACATCGCTATGTAATCCCAGATGGGGGGGGGTGGGCTATATCTGGCAGAGACACGGCATCGCCGACGAACGAACGAGGGCATAGGGTGGAGGAAACAACTGCGGTGGACGCGGCAAGACGCCGACGGAGGGGGCGGGGCGGCGCTGTGCAGTGCGGCCTGTCTAGATCTATTTCAGATTCAGACAAGTTGCCCAATACGTGTCTCCTTGCGGTCCCACCCATCAGCAAGCAACAGTCAGACGAAGAGTCAGCCCCACTCGTCAGCAATTAACGGTCAATGGACGGTCAAGACGGCAAACGCCCGCTATGAGCATTTGTGAGAGTTTCAGCTAAGGAAGAGGGGAAAAGTGAGCAAATGTTTGGAGCGTGGGGAAAAGTGAGCACAACTAAGGAACCAGGGGCACTAATTTAAATATCCCAAAATAAAATTATGTAGATTTTGTGCTCTAACCGCATGAACTTCAAACACTACACAATACATATCTTAAAAACATCCAAATTAAAACATGCATATCATAGCCATCATAATGTAAAGTTTTATCATCACGTTTATCAAATTAAAACATGTGAAGTTCATCCAAAAGACATCACTTCAAACACAATGTCTGACCCCAAATCACTACAAACATATCATGTATATGTTCTGGATCGAGCCACCCAATGACATGCAGCACCACCCCCTCGACCACCACCACTCAAATGAGGTCCTCGGCGAAGAAATCAACTCCACCTGTTGGGGAATGTAGCAGAAATTCAAAATTTTCCTACGTGTCACCAAGATCTATCTATGGAGAAACCAGCAACGAGGGGAAGGAGAGTGAATCTACATACCCTTCTAGATCGCTAAGCGGAAGCGTTCAAGAGAACGGGGTTGAAGGAGTCGTACTCGTCGTGATCCAAATCACCGGAGATCCTAGTGCTGAACGGACGGCACCTCCGCGTTCAACACACGTACAGCCCGACGACGTCTCCCATGCCTTGATCCACCAAGGAGAGAGGGAGAGGTTGAGGAAGACTCCATCCAGCAGCAGCACAACGGCGTGGTGGCGGTGGAGAAGCGTGGTACTCCAGCAGGGCTTCGCCAAGCACCGCAAAAGACGAGGGAGAGGGGTAGGGCTGCGCCAAGAAGGAGAGGAACTCATGTGTGTTGGGCAGCCCAAACCTCAAGTATATATAGGGGGAGGGGAGGGGCTGCGCCCCCAACTAGGTTTCCACCCCTAGGGGTGGCGGCCAGCCTAGATCCCATCTAAAGGGGGCGGCCAAGGGGGGAGAGAGGGGGGCGCACCACTAGGTGGGCCTTAGGCCCATCTGAGCCTAGGGTTTTCCCCCTTCCACTCTCCCTTGCGCCTTGGGCCTTGGGGGGGGGGGGGGGGGCGCACCAGCCCACCTGGGGCTGGTCCCCTCCCACACTTGGCCCATGCAGCCCTCCGGGACTGGTGGCCCCACTTGGTGGACCCCCGGGACCCTTCCGGTGGTCCCGGTACGTTACCGATAAAACCCAAAACTTTTCCGGTGACCAAAACAGGACTTCCCATATATAAATCTTTACCTCCGGACCACTCCGGAACTCCTCGTGACGTCCGGGATCTCATCCGGGACTCCGAACAACATTCGGTAACCACGTATATCTATTCCCTATAACCCTAGCGTCATCGAACCTTAACTGTGTAGACCCTACGGGTTCGGGAACCATGCAGACATGACCGAGACGTTCTCCGGTCAATAACCAACAGCGGGATCTGGATACCCATGTTGGTTCCTACATGTTCCACGATGATCTCATCAGATGAACCACGATATCGAGGATTCGATCAATCCCGTATACAATTCCCTTTGTCTAGCGGTATTGTACTTGCCCGAGATTTGATCGTCGGTATCCCGATACCTTGTTGAATATCGTTACCGGCAAGTCTTTTTTACTCGTTCCGTAACACATCATCCCGTGATCAACTCCTTGGTCACATTGTGCACATTATGATGATGTCCTACCGAGTGGGCCCAGAGATACCTCTCCATTTACACGGAGTGACAAATCCCAGTCTCGATTCGTGCCTACCCAACAGACACTTTTGGAGATACCTGTAGTGTACCTTTATAGTCACCCAGTTACATTGTGACGTTTGGCACACCCAAAGTATTCCTACGATATCCGGGAGTTGCACAATCTCATGGTCTAAGGAAATGATACTTGACATTTAGAAAAGCTTTAGCATACGAACTACACGATCTTTGTGCTAGGCTTAGGATTGGGTCTTGTCCATCACATCATTCTCCTAATGATGTGATCCCGTTATCAACGACATCCAATGTCCATGGTCAGTAAACCGTAACCATCTATTGATCAACGAGCTAGTCAACTAGAGGCTTACTAGGGACATGGTGTTGTCTATGTATCCATACATGTATCTGAGTTTCCTATCAATACAATTCTAGCATGGATAATAAACGATTATCATGAACAAGGAAATATAATAATAATCAATTTATTATTGCCTCTAGGGCATATTTCCAACAGTCTCCCACTTGCACTAGAGTCAATAATCTAGTTCATATCGATATGTGATTAACACTCAAGGTCACATCCCCATGTGACTAACACCCAAGAGTTCACTAGTGTCACTAAACTAGTTCACATCATCATGTGATTAAGACTCAATGAGTTCTGGGTTTGATCATGTTTTGCTTGTGAGAGAGGTTTTAGTCAATGGGTCTGCAACATTCAGATCTGTATGTACTTCGCAAATCTCTAGGTCATATTATAAATGTTGCTTCCACGCTCCACTTGGAGCTATTCCAAATGGTTGCTCCACTATACGTATCCGGTTTGCTATTCAGAGTCATTCGGATAGGTGTTAAAGCTTGCATCGATGTAACCCTTTACGCCGAACTCTTTATCACCTCCATAATCGAGAAACATGTCCTTATTACTCCAAGGACAATTTTGACCGCTATCTAGTGATCCACTCCTGGATCACCTTTGTACCCTCTTGCCAGACATGTGGCAAGGCACACATCAGGTGCGGTACTCAGCATGGCATACCGTATACAGCCTATGACAAAAGCATAGGGGACGACATTCGTCCTTTCTCTTTCTTCTGCCGTGGTCGAGCTTTAAGTCTTAACTTCATACCTTACAACTCAGGCAAGAACTCCTTCCTTGACTGATCCATCTTGAACACCTTCAAGATCATGTCAAGGTATGTGCTCATTTGAAAGTACCATTTAGCATTTTTGATCTATCCTCATAGATCTAGATGCTCAATGTTCAAGTAGCTTAATCCAGGCTTTCCATTGAAAAACACTTTCCAAATAACCCTATATGCTTTCCAGAAATTCTACATCATTTCTTATCCGCAATATGTCAACAACATATACTCATCAGAAATTCTATAGTGCTCCCACTCACTTCTTTGGAAATACAAGTTTCTCACAAACTTTGTATACACCCAAAACTTTGATCATCTCATCAAAGCATACATTCCAACTCCGAGATGCTTACTCCAGTCCTTAGAAGGATTGCTGGAGCTTTGCATACTTATTAGCATCTTTCAGGATTGACAAAACCTTTTGGTTGTATCACACACAACCTTTCCTCAAGAAAATCCTCGAGGAAACAATGTTTTGACATCCTATCTGCAAGATTTCATAAATAATGCAGTAATCGCTAATATAATTCCAACAGACTCTTAGCATCGCTACGAGTGAGAAAGTCTCATCGTAGTCAACTCCTTGAACTTGTCGGAAAACATCTTAACGACAAGTCGAGCTTTATTAATGGTGACACTTACCATCATTGTCCGTCTTCCTTTTAAAATCCATCTGTACTCAACAGCCTTACGACCATCGAGCCGTTCTGCCAAAGTCTACACTTTGTTTTCATACATGGATCCTCTCTCGAATTTTATGGCCTTGAGCCATTTATCGGAATCCGGGCCCACCATCGCTTCTCCATAGCTCGTAGGTTCATTGTTGTCTAGCAACATGACTTTACGTACCACTCTGAAGTAGTACACATCCTTGTCATCCTACGAGGTTTGGGAGTGACTTGATCCGAAGTCTCATGAACAATATCATAAGCTTCCACTTCAATTGGTGTAGGTGCCACAGGAACAACTCTTTGTGCCCTGCTATACACTAGTTGAAGTGACGGTTCAATAACCTCATCAAGTCTCCACCATTCTCCCACTCAATTCCTTCGAGAGAAACTTTTCCTCGAGAAAGGACCCGATTCTAGAAACAATCCCTTATTGCTTTCGGATCTGAGACATGAGGTATACCCAACTGTTTTGGGTGTCCTATGAAGATGCATTTATCCGCTTTGGGTTCGAGCTTATCAGCCTGAAACTTTTTCACATAAGCGTCGCAGCCCCAAACTTTTAAGAAATGATAGCTTAGGTTTCTCTAAACCATAGTTCATACGGTGTCATCTCATCGGAATTACATGGTGCCCTATTTAAAGTGAATGTGGTTGTCTCTAATGCCTAACCCATAAACTATCGTGGTAATTCGATAAGAAACATCATGGTATGCATCATATCCAATAGGGTGCAGTTATGATGTTCGGACACACCATCACACTATGGTGTTTCAGGCTGTATTAGTTGTGAGACAATTTCCACAATGTCTTAATTCTGTGCCAAACTCGTAATTCAGATATTCATCTCTATGATCATATCATAGATATTTTATCCTCTTGTCACGACGATCTTTCAACTTCACCCTGAAATTACTTGAACCTTTCAATAATTCAGACTCGTGATTCATCAAGTAAATATACTCAACATCTACTCAAATCATCTGTGAAGTAAGAACATAACGATATCCACTACACGCCTCAGCACTCATTGGACTGCACACATCAAAATGTATTACTTCCAACAAGTTGCTTTCTAGTTCCATTTTACTGAAAACGAGGCTTTCAGTCATCTTGCCCATGTGGTATGATTTGCATGTCTCAAGTGATTCAAAATCAAGTGAGTCCAAACGGTCCATTTGCATGGAGTTTCTTCATGCATATACACCAATAGACATGGTTCGCATGTCTCAAACTTTTCAAAAACGAGTGAGCCCAAAGATCCATCAACATGGAGCTTCTTCATGCGTTTTATACTGATATGACTTACGTGGCAGTGCCACAAGTAGGTGGTACTATCATTACTATCTTATATCTTTTGGCATGAACATGTGTATCACTATGATCGAGATTCAATGAACCATTCATTTTAGGTGCAAGACCATTGAAGGTATTATTCAAATAAACAGAGTAACCATTATTCTCCTTAAATGAATAACCGTATTGCGATAGACATAATCCAATCATGTCTATGCTCAATGCAAACACCAATCTCGATGGTAGAGGGAGCGTGCGATGCTTGATCACATCAAGCTTGGAAAAACTTCCAACACATATCGCCAGCTCACCTTTAGCTAGTCTCCGTTTATTCCGTAGCTTTTATTTCGAGTTACTAACACTTAGCAACCGAACCGGTATCTAATACCCTGGTGCTACTAGGAGTACTAGTAAAGTACACATTAACATAATGTATATCCAATATACTTCTATCGACAGCCTTCTCATCTACCAAGTATCTAGGGTAATTCTACTCCAGTGGCTGTTTCCCTTATTACAGAAGCACTCAATCTTTTGGGTTCAACCTTGGGTTTCTCCACTAGAGCAGCAGCTGATTTGCCGTTTCATGAAGTATCCCTTCTTGCCCTTGCCCTTCTTGAAACTAGTGGTTTCACTAACCATCAACAATTGATGCTCCTTCTTGATTTCTACTTTCGCGGTGTCAAACATCGTGAATATTTCAAGGATCATCATATCTATCCCTGATATGTTATAGTTCATCACGAAGCTCTAGCAGCTTGGTGGCAATGACTTTGGAGAAACATCACTATCTTTGGAAGATCAACTCCCACTCGATTCGAGTGATTGTGGCACTCAGACAATCTGAGCACAAGCTCAACGATTGAGCTTTTCTCCCTTAGTTTGCAGGCTAAGAAAATCGTTGAAGGTCTCATACTTCCTGACGTGGGCACGAGCCTGAAATCCCAATTTCAGCCCTCGAAACATCTCATATGTTCCGCGACGTTTCGAAAAACGTCTTTGGTGCCTCAACTCTAAACCGTTTAACTGAACTATCACGTAGTTATCTAAACGTGTATGTCCGATGTTCGTAACATCCACAAATGACGTTTGGGGTTCAGCACACTGAGCGGTGCATTAAGGACATAAGCTTTCTACTGTCCGCATAATTGCTACTGTCAACTTTCAACTATATTTTCTCTAGGAATATATCTAAACAGTGGAACTAAAGCGCGAGCTTACGACATAATTTGCAAAGATCTTTTTGACTATGTTCAGGATAATTAAGTTCATCTTATGAACTCCCACTCAGATAGACATCCCTCTAGTCATCTAAGTGATTACATGATCCGAGCCAACTAGGCCGTGTCCGATCATCACATGAGACGGACTAGTCAACATCGGTGAACATCTTCATATTGATCGTATCTACCATACGACTCATGCTCGACCTTTCGGTCTCTTGTGTTCCGAGGCCATGTCTGTACATGCTAGGCTCATCAAGTCAACCTAAGTGTTTCGCGTGTGTAAATCTGTCTTACAGCCGTTGTATGTGAACGTTAGAATCTAGTACACCCGATCATCACGTGGTGCTTCGAAACAATGAACTGTCGCAACGGTGCACAGTTAGGGGGAACACTTTCTTAAAATTATTATGAGGGATCATCTTGTTTACTACCGTCGTTCTAAGTAAACAAGATGCAAAAACATGATAAACATCACATGCAATCAAATAATAGTGACATGATATGGCCAATATCATATAGCTCCTTTGATCTTCATCTTGGGGCTCCATGATCATCTTGTCACTGGCATGACACCATGATCTCCATCATCATGATCTCCATCATCGTGTCTCCATGAAGTTGCTCGCCAACTATTACTTCTACTATTATGGCTACCGGTTAGCAATAAAGTAAAGTAATTACATGGCGTTGTTCAATGACACGCAGGTCATACAATAAATAAAGACAACTCCTATGGCTCCTGCCGGTTGTCATACTCATCGACATGCAAGTCGTGATTCCTATTACAAGAACATGATCAATCTCATACATCACATATCATTCATCACATTCTTCTTGGCCATATCACATCACATAGCATACCCTGCAAAAACAAGTTAGACGTCCTCTAATTGTTGTTTGCATGTTTTACGTGGCTGCTATGGGTTTCTAGCAAGAACGTTTCTTACCTACGCAAAACCACAACGTGATATGCCAATTGCTATTTACCCTTCATAAGGACCCTTTTCATCGAATCCGTTCCGACTAAAGTGGGAGAGACAGACACCCGCTAGCCACCTTATGCAACTAGTGCATGTCAATCGGTGGAACCAGTCTCACGTAAGAGTACGTGTAAGGTCGGTCCGGGCCGCTTCATCCCACAATACCGTCGAAACAAGATTGGACTAGTAATGGTAAGCATATTGAACAAAATCAACACCCACAACTACTTTGTGTTCTACTCGTGCATAGAATCTACGCAATAGACCTAGCTCATGATGCCACTGTTGGGGAACATAGCAGAAATTCAAAATTTTCCTACGTGTCACCAAGATCTATCTATGGAGAAACCAGCAACGAGGGGGAGGAGAGTGAATCTACATACCCTTGTAGATCGCTAAGCGGAAGCGTTCAAGAGAACGGGGTTGAAGGAGTCATACTCGTCGTGATCCAAATCACCGGAGATCCTAGTGCCGAACGGACGGCACCTCCGCGTTCAACACACGTACAGCCCGACGACGTCTCCCATGCCTTGATCCACCAAGGAGAGAGGGAGAGGTTGAGGAAGACTCCATCCAGCAGCAGCACAACGGCGTGGTGGTGGTGGAGGAGCGTGGTACTCCAGCAGGGCTTCGCCAAGCACCGCAAGAGATGAGGAGGGAGAGGGGTAGGGCTGCGCCAAGAAGGAGAGGAACTCATGTGTGTTGGGCAGCCCAAACCTCAAGTATATATAGGGGGAGGGGAGGGGCTGCGCCCCCAACTAGGTTTCCACCCCTAGGGGTGGCGGCCAGCCTAGATCCCATCTAAGGGGGGCGGCCAAGGGGGGAGAGAGGGGGGCGCACCACTAGGTGGGCCTTAGGTCCATCTGAGCCTAGGGTTTGCCCCCTTC
>NC_041382.1:542132671-542188786 GCF_002162155.2 Triticum dicoccoides
GCCCATGCAGCCCTCCGGGACTGGTGGCCCCACTTGGTGGACCCCCGGGACCCTCCCGGTGGTCCCGGTACGTTACCGATAAAACCCAAAACTTTTCCGGTGACCAAAACAGGACTTCCCATATATAAATCTTTACCTCCGGACCACTTCGGAACTCCTCGTGACGTCCGGGATCTCATCCGGGACTCCGAACAACATTCGGTAACCACGTATATCTATTCCCTATAACCCTAGCGTCATCGAACCTTAAGTGTGTAGACCCAACGGGTTCGGGAACCATGCAGACATGACCGAGACGTTCTCCGGTCAATAACCAACAGCTGGATCTGGATACCCATGTTGGTTCCTACATGTTCCACGATGATCTCATCGGATGAACCACGATGTCGAGGATTCGATCAATCCCGTATACAATTCCCTTTGTCTAGCGGTATTGTACTTGCCCAAGATTCGATCGTCGGTATCCCGATACCTTGTTCAATCTCGTTACCGGCAAGTCTCTTTTACTCGTTCCGTAACACATCATCCCGTGATCAAGTCACATTGTGCACATTATGATGATGTACTACCGAGTGGGCCCAGAGATACCTCTCCGTTTACACGGAGTGACAAATCCCAGTCTCGATTCGTGCCAACCCAACAGACACTTTCGAAGATACCTGTAGTGTACCTTTATAGTCACCCAGTTATGTTGTGACGTTTGGCACACCCAAAGTATTCCTACGGTATCCATGAGTTGCACAATCTCATGGTCTAAGGAAATGATACTTGACATTTAAAAAAGCTTTAGCATATGAACTACACGATCTTTGTGCTAGGCTTAGGATTAGGTCTTGTCCATCACATCATTCTCCTAATGATGTGATCCCGTTATCAACGACATCTAATGTCCATGGTTAGGAAACCGTAACCATCTATTGATCAACGAGCTAGTCAACTAGAGGCTTACTAGGGACATGGTGTTGTCTATGTATCCACACATGTATCTGAGTTTCCTATCAATACAATTCTAGCATGGATAATAAACGATTATCATGAACAAGGAAATATAATAATAATCAATTTATTATTGCCTCTAGGGCATATTTCCAACACCACCATCCTCTCGGCCACCACCACCCCCTCGGCCACCACCATCAACACCATCACCGCCACCACCCCCTTGGTCACCACAAACATTCCGAAGAGAGGCTTCCAAGATCTCTCCACGAGTGAGCTCCCAATACTTTCTTGCAGTTTCGTCCATTGTGTTTGGATTCATGAACATGATAACACATTCTTCGGCCTTCTTGGCATCACAAATCCTCTCCTCCTCAAGTGCAAGCCTACGCTCCTCCGCGTTCAACTTTCTATTTTCGGCCGCCAATTTGGCCTTCCATTTCTCATCCTCCAACACCCTGAGCTCATTCCGCCTTGCCATCTTCTCTTCTTTGCGCTCGACCTCCAACACCTTATTGGTCTCGATCATTGCCACAAGTTCTTCTTTGTAAGTGCCACCGAATAATTTCTCTTCTTTCTTTCTTTTGCAATCTTGTTTCCCTCCGGTCTATTGTTGGCATCTTCGTCAACCTCGTCGTCATCCTCAACAGATAGGCTCAACCTTGATCTCTTTGGAGTGGTCTCTGCGATTCTTTGGATCCACTTCTCGTTTTTGCATAGCTCTTTATAGCAATGGTGCAACGTGAAGGGCTTGTGACCGAACTTGGTGTTTTTATGCTTGAATAGTTCTTGGATGTCAGGGGCATACTCCTCCACTTGCACACTGCTCGATGGAGCATGATTCACTTGGTTGATGCACCCGGACCATCGATGGCATTGATCATGAATGGGGCCCCAACAATGCCCAAGAGAACCTTGCGTACAGCTTGATCGCACATCGACGGAGTTGTTGTAGTGGTCGATAATTCTCTCCCGAAACATGGTTTTGGTTTGATCCGTTCCGATCGTTGCATACATGAAAATCGCGCACCAAGCATCGCAAAGAGCAATATCCTCCTTTAGGTTGTCGTTTTGGGTGCGACACCTTGGCACCTTCGTGCTTGCTTCGGTTACCTCCGCAACCTCCTCTTCCTCGGCCACCACCTCTTCGGCCTCCACCTCCTCGGCCTCCTCCTCTTCCCCGGTCACCTCTTGCTCCATGTCTTGGACGACCTCCAAATGATCCCCAAACGAGTCGTAGTTGAGCTCGTCAAGTCCAACGGCGGTCGAGGACTCCAAGGAGGCGAGGAATTCGACCGTGTTCATCTCCGCACTACAATAAACAAAGCAAACACTACCAACAATCACTATCGGATACCAACAAGACGCGAGGTTTTTCTTTTTACCTTGTAGGAATTTCATCGAGCACTTGGCGACCGTGATGCTTCTTGCCGGCTGAAGCCGCCGCCCGTGCCGGAGCAGTGGCCGTAGGGGCCGCCGGAGTTGCAGCACGAGGTGCCACTTTGGCCTTCTTCATCTTCTTCTTCGCGGCCGCCCCAGCGAGCGCTGGCGGCTTTCGAGCTCGTTTGGCTCCGACAGGTGCGGCGGGAGGGTGGCGGGCCGTTGCCGGAGAGGCGGTGGCCACCCTGGAGGCCATTGGAGCGGTTGGAGGAGCTTGGACGCGGTGGGTTATTTTTCATCCCCAAACTCTCCTTCGGTGCGTGGGTGATTTCCGGCGACGATGGCCAGCGGGGTGAGGAAAGAGGCTGGGCTATCCATTCCGGCCAACCAGACTGTCATTGGTGGCGGCGGGGGAGGGGGGTGGGGCATGGCGGCTGCGTCGTCGGGAGACGGGCGACGCTGGGTAGGAGAAAGAGAGGCACCAGTTTTACTCGGCCATCGCGGGAGTGAGTATATTTAGGGAGATTTGGGGATATCGGGAGTTGGAGTAAAAAAATTACCCCACTATGCTTTTTAGGGGATCGGCTAGGTGCCCCATAAGGAAGTATAATCGATTTTTTACACCCTTATGGTCTTATGGCCTTTTAAGGGATGGGTTAGGAAGCCTTAGATACCTAAGCTGGGAAGAGGTTGATGAGGATGCAACAGCACGGCCACCAAAAGTTTTCAGTCAAACTGGCTGCTCTCCCCGATGGGCTGAATTAGCATAGCAGGCCACATTCAGAAGGCCACAACGACTGAATCTGAATGTCAGCCACCACGGCACATTCAGTTAAAAAAAATTCCCCATGGTTTCTCACTTAACAATAGCAGAACGTAACAGCTCGATGTACTGGCCATATTACCTGGTGGTTCAATTGAGAAATATGCTGCGAATATTCAGGCTGACACTGTAGGTCCGGAACAACTCACATGGTTCGTCAGCAAACTACAGCAAGGCCAAACTTCTCAGGTTAATCCTAACCCCAAAATGCGACCAAATTCCTAAAACAGCATGTTTCTCCAGGTTTTCCGCAAAACGAGAGTTCACCAAACTACCATCATCAGCTTCCTAAGCCATCAGAGCACCTGCACCTGTTAGTTCTAAGAAATGAACACGGAAAGTTAGTGAAATATACAGTATGAAACTTCAGGGATGTTTCAATATGAGCATGAGGTGCATTTCGACAAGGAAAACGTGATATAAAAAAAGATAACGCAGTGTGTTATTTTAAACAAACAGTCACTACTACAGTAGTACTTGGCCAGTGTGCAACATGCTTATTTTCTACTTGATTGAAGCAGAAAAACAGTGATCACTTGTTGAGAAATAACAAGCTTGAGTTTCAGGCTTGACTAGTGGTAATACTTCAGGAAAAGGAAAGACTAGTGATGGCAATGCTATACATCCGTCATGGTCTTATACGCTACACAACTTCATGCCTAATTTGCACTTGCGAATTTAATCGGGTCTACTAGCTAAGAAACAAAAATACACCCATCTGAAAGGTGCACGGTAAAACAAACACAAATATTGTCAGCACCACCATCAATACAATATACAAGCTATTGATATAAGACTGCATTGTGAAATGAATATTTTTTATAACAAATGTGAGAAATATCATTAACACTAACATGTAATTATGCAACTAGTATTTTGAGTCCCAAACAAATTACTCATTCTGTTGAAATACCAACCAGATAAGCAATGACGGTCTAGTAGGATGCTGGTATATTGGACAACAACTAGTAGTCATTGAGAAACTACGCACAACATTTATATCAAGTCATAAACTCAATGCGCTGACTATATGTAAGACGAATACATCATCCTAAACATGTGAATGTATGATATATAGCAAGAGTGGGTCAATAAAAAGACTTCAACCAAGAGATACAATGGCTGGTAACTTGGTACCTTCATTTCTTCTAGCATTTGTCTGAACGAACCAGAACATCAGCTAAAGTTAGCTGTTTTGGGGCACCCTTCTTGCCTGAAAAGAAGTTCCTTTGGTCAAGATACAAGAATTTGAATGACAGCCACCATAATGACACATAATGTTTTTACAATGGGTGGCATCAACATCATAAAATTAGTGCTGCCTGAGAGCATCATTTAACATAATTTTGCTTTTGTTCTAATATCAGTGTTAGCGGAAACAATGCACTAAAATTTGGCTGTGTGATGAATTATTGATGCAGGGGCCAAGGGGTGTAAACTCTTCCTTGATCTAGAAAACAATAATTGAGCTATAAAGTAGTATTGAAGTTACAATGCATAGAGCAGGTTACCAGGAACTCTTAACACCTTACTCAACACACATAGCAACTAAGAGTATAAACAGCACAATACTTATACGGTAGATATCATGCTGTGATCCAGGGGCGGATCCACTATTGGTCATGGGTGTACAGATGTACACCCAAAATGTCCTGCAAAAAAAACTATATATATGTAAATGACAAAAATACTAAGCTCTCGTGTGGCAAAACAGATCAATAAGCCCATCGGCTGCAGCGGCACAGCCCAGTAACCAGCAGCCCAAGAGCAGCAACAAACCGCCTCTGCTCTCACACTCTCACGCAGGACAACACTAGAGATACTCAGCAGCTCAACTTAGTTCAAATGCCCATTAAAAAACTCAGTCTAAATTCAGCAAATCCACCGGCACCAGAGCCGAACTAGCACGGGGCCTGAGCGGGCGTGCGGCTGTACCGGTGGAGGGCTCGACCAAGCCGACGGCACCGGAGGCGAACTGGATGGAGCCCCCATAGTCAAGCCGTGCAGTGCCATGCCTGCCGCGGATGCAACATCAGCACAAACGGGTCATGGAATGAGCGGCATGTACATTTGTAGGAGCTTATATTTGGATTTAGTCATTTAGAAATAGATAGCTCTACACATGACCACATTAGTAAAGAGGAAGACTGTAGATTTAAAAACAACAAATAAATTATCTTTGGATTGAATTCATTAGTAAAAAAATAACATATGAATTATTTTTGGAATTACTCCATCCGTTTCAAAATAGATGACCCAACTTTGTACTAACGTTAGTACAAAAGTTGAGTAATCTATTTTGGAACGGAGGGAGTAGATATATAGCTCTTTGTAAGTTTCTTCCTCTTTTGAGCTATTTTTGTTTTTGTGAACAATCTGTATTGCTATGGGCCAATGGACTTCTCTGTCAGGGTGAAAAAAATTTGAACACCCAAAGTTGATTTCCTGGATCCGCCACTGCTGTGATCACCTGGAAAAGCAGGCATCCTTTGATCAAGGTACAAGAACTTGAACGACAACTACAATATTAACAGGCAACACTTTGTAACAGTGTATATATATCTGTGCATTGCATACTGAATTGTGCTAGTGACAGAACTGATGCATAGAACATGTTATCATGAATTCAGCACACGATGCCCATAACTTATATATTGCCTTATTGTTAATCAGACTATCAGAGAATAAATCAATTTTGAAGACAATACTTGAGTAGTCGGTGAAATAAACAAAGTATAGAGGTGTGGTTATTAAGTGAATACAAAATACTTGAGGAGTGGCTATCATTTTCTAAAAAAGAACAAAGAAGGCTGCTACACTATGGAGCAGAAAATATCCACACTTCAACTTGTTCAGGCCAACATTTCAAAAAAAATAAAAATTGTTCAGGCCAAAGCCATTGCCAAGAACCCATCAGATTTATTACTTCAGAGTTTCCATATGTTCAGAAAATAAAGTATAATGCCATACCACAAACCCCATTTTGATAAACTGTTATCGGAACATATGCACAATTTCGTAACTGAGAATACACACCATTGCTAACCATATATGGTTGTTCTTAGTCCAAGCTAAAGTGTACCATCACAGCAAACAAAAAGTTACGAATTTTCTGTAGACGAGCTAAATCACCCATATCAAAACTTTATTTAAGACCAAGTCAAAACCCAAATTTTGTTCGGAGACGCTGAACACCACAAACAAACATGATATCGAAGGCTAGAGACACAAGATCCAAGTAACATGTAAAATAGATAGACTAATTACCAGCCCAAAGTACCTAGTAGTAACTAGTAATAGTACATGCTTAGCAAGCATGGCAGGAGGATATCTTAACTAGTACACGAACTTAAGAGAAATGCTGTAGAGTATTGTGATTCACCTGGAATATGGCTTGATCCAAGAAATGACGGGAGCACACATGGCAAGAACACATTTGACCCGCAATAGCATGGATGGATACCACTGGCCAACACAGATGACTGAGCAATGATCCTGTTCCGGCGCATGTCCATGCTAACAATAACTTCAGCGCCCAAGTTGAGGTACAGCAAGTCAGCGTTGAGCGGATCAATGGCGCCAACCAAAGGCCTCTCCTTGGCATCCAGTGACACCTGGTGCTCCAACGTCCAGCGGCCGCTCTCGTCGTCCAGCACGAATGACCTGATCTGGTAGGGCGCCTCCATTGAAACCTCGACATACAGCAGCCTCCCGTCGCTGACACCCATCCGCCTGTATTTGATAAGGTCGCAAATCTCTGCGTGCGATTGGCGAGGAAGGACGCTGCCGGGAGGCAGCTTGATGTGGCGGAGCTCACACTTGTCACTGAACGGGTCCATGGAGAGGACGCCCAAGCTCACATCCACCCACCACAGACGTCCACCGAAGGCCAGCACCTCGTGATTCAACAAGTGCATCTCGCGCCCAGGCTGCAGCGGAGATGGCCGCACCGTGGCGTCCCATTTCCCTGTGTCCGAGGAGAAGCAAAACACCACGAAGCGCCCCTCGCCGTTGAGCTCTAGGAGCTCAACAACGGCGTACCTCTTAGGCGGCCCGTGCCCGCCGTCTGCTTGGGTGAGCAGGCCCGTGGCCGTCTGCAAGATCTCCTAAATGCCCAAGTAGTCCGGAAGGCGGACAAGCTGGCCAGTAACGGGGTTGCACATGTAGCGCACGAACTCCTTCTCGACGGCCTCATCCATGACCACCTTGGCTTTCTGTTCCGTGGGGCGGGCCAGGTTCAGCCCCGCGGCCGTGTGGGCGCTCAAACGGATCCTCGTGGTCTTCAAGAGGAGAAGGCCGTCCTGGCTCGCGGCGAAGACGACGCTGGCGTGCAAGTTAACGTACCTGCGGTCGGGGTTGCGCTTGCGTTCCTCCAGGTCGTACGCCCTCTCGGGGATGGAGAAGAGAGTGGCCGACGGCGGCGGCGCCAGCGAGAAGGACGCGCCTCGCGTGTAGTTCGTCGTCTCCGACAGGCGGTAGATCATCGCCCAGGGAGGGTTCGAGGCGGCGGTGGAGAGGGAGCGGCGGAGGTGGCCGGGCAGACGGCGGAGCGGGAGCAGCACATCAGCGGAGGCGGAGGCGGCGACGGCGCGGTAGAGGTGGCCGGAGAGGGACCAGCATTGCGGCGGAGGCCAGGGAGGAGGCGGCGGCGATGGATTTGGTAGCAGGCGAAGAGGAGAGCAGACCGGAGAGGGTTTTGGGTGGTTTTGGGGAGAGGGAGAGGGAGCGGGGTGGAATGGCTTCCGGTCGGAGAAGCCGAGGAGGGAGGGGCGGACGCTTTGCTGGCTCTGACAGAACGTTTCGTGCAAGTTTCCCCATCCCATGTGCTTCACTAATCGGTATGCTTCCGTTGGATCCTGGGCAAGATTTTGGATTATGATTCGTGATCTACGTGAGTGACAGATTGAGACTACTCCTATCATCGAGACATCGACACACACTGCAGTGCTTATACTGTACAAGATACAGGTCACCAATTAACAATCACGTAATCCTTCCTCTTCCAAAATTTTGCAATTGATTGTGCAATACTATGCAAATACCTATAATTTTTCGGAAATCTTATTTGGCTGACATTCTCTGGGAGAGTAATGGAAAACGATCCCCTTTTGATGGCAGTTTTAGTTTCGAGATCAAACAGTAACAATTTTAAACGAAAATTTGCATTCTTTGACAGAAACTGCCGTGTGGTTCTGAAGAAACTGTCATCTTCAGAATTAAAACTGCCAGCGAAATCATTCGCAGATGCCATCCCTCCCGACCAACGTCTAAGTGGGTCCATATTTTTTTTAAATACATAGGAAAAGATTTGGAACTTGGTGTTGAGAAACGCAATACTCCCTCCTGCCCATAGTCCTATAAAATGTTATTACAACTAATATGTACTTTCTCTGTTCCATAATATAAGAATATTTTTGACACTAGTGTAGTATCAAAAACGTTCTTATATTATGGGATAGAGGGAGTACTAAATTGCCTGTTGTGAATGCATCCAACGAATCTCATTAATTATCCATCAACACCCTGCCATGTGGGGTTCATAGTTTAAATATTGGATGTGTGTGATAGTTTCGAGATTATTTCTCCAGTACACTCGGACTAGCTAATTTTTCAAGGTAGCGGCCAGATTTTTGTCGAGCTTTGTATGTAGACTTGCATACCTCTTCGTTATGGCAATCGTATCACTTCATTCCACTCCATTTCAACCATCACTCCATCATTCCAGGGAGTCTCAAGGTAAGAAGAGAAGAAATGAAGTTGTTGAGTGATTCCAAGAACACGTCCTTGATTCTACGAAGGCCTGAATCCTCTTTTTCTCGAACCCCCCAAGTGTTTCTCTCTTCTTACACCAATCATATCCTTTGTTAGAGAGAGAACCTATGTGTTTTTGGAAGTGCACTGATTGGAGATCTTTTGAGTTCGTCCAAGTGACTTTTCTTTGTTTATTACTCTTGTTGTAGGGTGTGCGCCTCCTAGATAGTTACGAGTTACTTGGGAGTTTTCAATCATAGTATTGTGAATCAATTAGGAGCTTGTACAAGGTACGAAGTCCTGCAAGTTCTACCCCAAGTGATGGGATTTTGGCGCTTCATGATGGGATCTTAGTGTTTCATGAGATTGTTCAAGAGGTTAAGGTGTTGGGGAACGTAGTAATTTCAAAAAAAATCCTACGCACAGACAGGATCATGGTGATGCATAGCAACAAGAGGGGAGAGTGTGTCCACGTACCCTCGTAGACCGAATGCGGAAGCGTTAGCACAACGCGGTTGATGTAGTCGTACGTCTTCACGATCCGACCGATCCAAGTACCGAACACACGGCACCTCCGAGTTCTACACACGTTCAACTCGATGACGTCCCGCGAGCTCCGATCCAGCAAAGCTTCACAGGGGAGTTTCGTCAGCACGACGGCGTGGTGACGGTGATGATGATGCTATCGACGCAGGGCTTCGCCTAAGCACCACTACGATATAACCGAGGTGGAATATGGTGGAGTGGGCACCGCACACGGCTGGAATAGATCAACTGATCAACTTGTGTCTAGAGGTGCCCCCTGCCCTCGTATATAAAGGAGTGGAGGAGGGGAGGGCCGAGCCTCTCTAGGGCGCGCCATGGGGAGTCCTACTCCCATCAGGACTAGGATTCCCCCCTTTCCAACTTGGAGTAGGAGAGGGAAGGAAGAGGAAGGAGGGAGGAAGGAAAGGGGGGGCCGTCCCCCTACCAATTCGGATTGGGCTTGGGGAGGGGGGCACCACCTCCCTTGCTCCTTTCCCCTCCTTTCCACTAAAGCCCAATAAGGCCCATATACCTCCTGGGGGTTCCGATAACATCCCGGTGCTCCGGTATATTCCCGATCTCACCCGGAACCATTCCGGTATCCAAATATAGTCGTCCAATATATGGATCTTTATGTCTCGACCATTTCGAGAATCCTCGTCATGTCTGCGATCATATCCGGGACTTCGAACTACCTTCGGTACATCAAAAACACAAAAACTCATAATACGATCGTCACCGAACTTTAAGCGTACGGACCCTACGGGTTCGAGAACTATGTAGACATGACTAAGACACGTCTCTGGTCAATAACCAATAGCGGAACCTAGATGCTCATATTTGCTCCCAATATTCTACGAAGATCTTCGGTCAAACCGCATAGCAACATACGTTGTTCCCTTTGTCATCGGTATGTTACTTGCCCGAGATTCGATCGTTGGTATCTCAATACCTAGTTCAATCTCGTTACCGGCAAGTCTCTTTAGTCGTTCTGTAATGCATCATTCCTCAACTAACTCATTAGTTACAATGCTTGCAAGGCTTATAGTGATGTGCATTACCGAGAGGCCCCAGAGATACCTCTCCGACAATCGGAGTGACAAATCCTAATCTCGAAATATGCCAACTCAGCAAGTACCTTCGGAGACACCTGTAGAGCACCTTTATAATCACCCAGTTACATTGTGACGTTTGGTAGCACACAAAGTGTTCCTCCGGTAAACGGGAGTTGCATAATCTCATAGTCATAGGAACATGTATGAGTCATGAAGAAAGCAATAGCAACATACTAAAACGATCAAGTGCTAAGCTAACGGAATGGGTCAAGTCAATCACATCATTCTCCTAATGATGTGATCCCATTAATAAAATGACAACTCATGTCTATGGCTAGGAAACATAACCATCTTTGATCAACGAGCTAGTCAAGTAGAGGCATACTAGTGACACTCTGTTTGTCTATGTATTCACACATGTATTATGTTTCCCGTTAATAAAATTCTAGCATGAATAATAAACATTTATCATGATATAAGGAAATAAATAATAACTTTATTATTGCCTCTAGGGCATATTTCCTTCAGTCTCCCACTTGCACTAGAGTCAATAATCTAGATTACACAGTAATGATTCTAACACCCATGGAGCCTTGGTGCTGATCATGTTTTGCTCGTGGAAGAGGCTTAGTCAATGGGTCTGCAACATTCAGATCCGTGTGTATCTTGCAAATCTCTATGTCTCCCACCTGGACTTGATCCCGGACGGAGTTGAAGCGTCTCTTGATGTGCTTGGTTCTCTTGTGAAATCTGGATTCCTTTGCCAAGGCAATTGCACCAGTATTGTCACAAAATATTTTCATTGGACCCGATGCACTAGGTATGACACCTAGATCGGATATGAACTCCTTCATCCAGACTCCTTCATTTGCTGCTTCCGAAGCAGCAATGTACTCCACTTCACATGTAGATCCCACCACGACGCTCTGTTTAGAACTGCTCCAACTGACAGCTCCACCGTTTAATATAAACATGTATCCGGTTTGCGATTTAGAATCATCCGGATCAGTGTCAAAGCTTGCATCAACGTAACCATTTATGATGAGCTCTTTGTCACCTCCATAAACGAGAAACATATCCTTAGTCCTTTTCTGGTACTTCAGGATGTTCTTGACTGTTGTCCAGTGATCCACTCCTAGATTACTTTGGTATCTCCCTGCTAAACTAATAGCAAGGCACACATCAGGTCTGGTACACAGCATAGCATACATGATAGAGCCTATGGCTGAAGCATAGGGAACATCTTTCATTTTCTCTCTATCTTCTGCAGTGCTCGGGCATTGAGTCTTACTCAACTTCACACCTTGTAATACAGGCAAGAACCCTTTCTTTGCTTGATCCATTTTGAACTTCTTCAAAACTTTGTCAAGGTATGTGCTTTGTGAAAGTCCAATTAAGCGTCTTGATCTATCTCTATAGATATTGATGCCTAATATGTAAGAAGCTTCACCGAGGTCTTTCATTGAAAAACTTTTATTCAAGTATCCTTTTATGCTATCCAGAAATTCTATATCATTTCCAATCAAAAATATGTCATCCACATAGAATATTAGAAATGCTACAGAGCTCCCACTCACTTTCTTATAAATACAGGCTTCTCCAAAAGTCTGTATAAAACCATATGCTTTGATCACACTATCAAAATATTTATTCCAACTCCGAGAGGCTTGCACCAGTCCATAAATGGATTGCTGGAGCTTGCACACTTTGTTAGCACCTTTTGGATCAATAAAACCTTTAGGTTGCATCATATACAACTCTTCTTCCAGAAATCCATTCAGGAATGCAGTCTTTACATCCATTTGCCAAATTTCATAATCATAAAATGCGGCAATAGCTAACATGATTCAGACAGACTTAAGCATCGCTACGGGTGAGAAGGTATCATCGTAGTCAACTCCTTGAACTTGTCGAAAACCTTTCGCAACAAGTCGAGCTTTGTAGACAGTAATATTACCATCAGTGTCTGTCTTCTTCTTAAAGATCCATTTATTATCGATGGCTTGCCGATCATCGGGCAAGTCAACCAAAGTCCACACTTTGTTCTCATACATGGATCCCATCTCAGATTTCATGGCCTCAAGCCATTTTGCGGAAGCTGGGCTCATCATCGCTTCCTCATAGTTTGTAGGTTCATCATGGTCTAGCAACATGACCTCCAGAACAGGATTACCGTACCACTCTGGTGTGGATCTTACTCTGGTTGACCTACGAGGTTCGATAGTAACTTGATCCGAAGTTTCATGATCATCATCATTAGCTTCCTCACTAATTGGTGTGGGTTTCACAGGAACTGGTTTCTGTGATGAACTACTTTCCAATAAGGGAGCAGGTACACTTACCTCATCAAGTTCTACTTTCCTCCCACTCACTTCTTTTGAGAGAAACTCCTTCTCTAGAAAGGATCCATTCTTAGCAACAAATGTTTTGCCTTCGGATCTGTGATAGAAGGTGTACCCAACAGTTTCCTTTTGGTATCCTATGAAGACACATTTCTCCGATTTGGGTTTGAGATTATCATGTTGAAGCTTTTTTACATAAGCATCACAGCCCCAAACTTTAAGAAACGACAACTTTGGTCTCTTGCCAAACCATAGTTCATAAGGCGTCGTCTCAACGGATTTTGATGGTGCCCTATTTAATGTGAATGCAACCGTCTCTAAAGCATAACCCCAAAACGATATCGGTAAATCAGTAAGAGACATCATAGATCACACCATATCTAGTAAAGTACGATTACGACGTTTGGACACACCATTATGCTGTGGTGTCCGGGTGGCATGAGTTGCGAAACTATTCCGCATTGTTTCAAATGTAGACCAAACTCGTAACTCAAATATTCTCCTCCACGATCAGATCGTAGAAACTTTACTTTCTTGTTATGATGATTTTCCACTTCACTCTGAAATTATTTGAACTTTTGAAATGTTTCAGACTTATGTTGCATTAAGTAGATATACCCATATCTGCTCAAATCATCTGTGAAGGTGAGAAAATAACGATACCCGCCGCGAGCCTCAATATTCATTGGACCACATACATCAGTATGTATGATTTTCAACAAATCTGTTGCTCGCTCCATAGTTCCAGAGAACGGTGTTTTAGTCATCTTGCCCATAAGGCATGGTTCGCAAGTACCAAGTGATTCATAATCAAGTGATTCCAAAAGTCCATCAGTATGGAGTTTCTTCATGCGCTTTATACCAATATGACCCAAACGGCAGTGCCACAAATAAGTTGCACTATCATTATCAACTCTGCATCTTTTGACTTCAACATTATGAATATGTGTATCACTACTATCGAGATTCAACAAAAATAGACCACTCTTCAAGGGTGCATGACCATAAAAGATATTACTCATATAAATAGAACAACCATTATTCTCAAATTTAAATGAATAACCGTCTCGCATCAAACAAGATCCAGATATAATGTTCATGCTTAACGCTGGCACCAAATAACAATTATTTAGGTCTAAAACTAATCCCGAAGGTAGATGTAGAGGTAGCGTGACGACGGCGATCACATCGACTTTGGAACCATTTCCCACGCGCATCGTCACCTCGCCCTTAGCCAATCTCCACTTAATCCGTAGCCCCTGTTTCGAGTTGCAAATATTAGCAACAGAACCAGTATCAAATACCCAGGTGCTACTGCGAGCTCTGGTAAGGTACACTTCAATAACATGTATATCACATATACCTTTGTTCAGCTTGCCATCCTTCTTATCCGCCAAATACTTGGGGCAGTTCCGCTTCCAGTGACCAGTCTGTTTGCAGTAGAAGCACTCAGTCTCAGGCTTAGGTCCAGACTTGGGTTTCTTCTCCTGAGAAGCAACTTGTTTGCTGTTCTTTTGTTCCCCTTCTTCTTCCCTTTGCCCTTTTTCTTAAAACTGGTGGTCTTGTTGACCATCAACACTTGATGCTCCTCCTTGATTTCTACCTCCGCTGCCTTCAGCATTGCGAAGAGCTCGGAATTGTCTTGTTCATCCCTTGCATATTATAGTTCATCACAAAGCTTTTGTAGCTTGGTGGCAGTGATTGAGGAACTCTGTCAATGACACTATCAACAGGAAGATTAATGCCCAGTTGAGTCAAGTGATTATGATACCCAGACATTTTGATTATATGTTCACTGACAAAACTATTCTCCTCCATCTTGCAGCTATAGAACTTATTGGAGACTTCATATCTCTCAATCCGGGCATTTGCTTGAAATATTAGCTTCAACTCCTGGAACATCTCATATGCTCCATGACGTTCAAAACATCGTTGAAGTCCCGGTTCTAAGCCGTAAAGCATGGCACACTGAACTGTCGAGCAGTCATCAGCTTTACTCTGCCAGACGTTCTTAACGTCATCAGCAGCATCTGCAGCTAGCCTGGCACTGATGACCCACAAGTATAGGGGATCTATCGTAGTCCTTTCAATAAGTAAGAGTGTCGAACCCAATGAGGAGCAGAAGGAAATGATAAGCGGTTTTCAGCAAGGTATTCTCTGTAAGTACTGAAATAAGTGGTAACAGATAGTTGTGTGATAGGATAAATTGTAACGAGCAACAAGTAACAAAAGTAAACAAAGTGCAGAAAGGTGGCCCAATCCTTTTGTAGCAAAGGACAAGCCGGAACAAACTCTTATAATAGGAAAAGCGCTCCCGAGGACACATGGGAATATCGTCAAGCTAGTTTTCATCACGTTCATATGATTCACGTTTGATACTTTGATAATTTGATATGTGGGTGGACCGGTGCTTGGGTGCTGTTCTTACTTGAACAAGCATCCCACTTATGATTAACCTCTATTGCAAGCATCCGCAACTACAACAAAAGTATTAAGGTAAACCTAACCATAGCATGAAACATATGGATCCAAATCAGCCCCTTACGAAGCAACGCATAAACTAGGGTTTAAGCTTCTGTAACTCTAGCTACCCATCATCTACTTATTACTGCCCAATGCCTTCCTCTAGGCCCAAATAATGGTGAAGTGTTATGTAGTCGACGTTCACATAACACCACTAGAGGCTAGACGACATACATCTTATCAAAATATCAAACGAATATCAAGTTCACATGACTACTCATAGCAAGACTTCTCCCTTGTCCTCAGGAACGAACGTAATTACTCACAAAGCATATTCATGTTCATAATCAGAGGGGTAATAATATGCATATAGGATCTGAACATATGATCTTCCACCAATTAAACCAACTAGCATCAACTACAAGGAGTAATCAACACTACTAGCAACCTACTAGCACCAATCCCGGACTTTGAGACAAGAATTGGATACAAGAGATGAACTAGGGTTTGGAGATGAGATGGTGCTGGTGAAGATGTTGATGGAGATTGCCCTCTATCGATGAGAGGAGTGTTGGTGATGATGATGGTGATGATTTCCCCCTCCGGGAGGGAAGTTTCCCCGACAGAACAGCTCTGCCGGAGCTCTAGATTGGATCCGCCAAGGTTCCGCCTCGTGGCGGCGGAGTCTCGTCCTGAAAAGTTCCTTCTTAATTTTTTCTCATCGAAAGACCTCATATAGGAGAAGATGGGCATCAGAGAGCCACCAGGGGGCCATGAGATAGGGGGCGCGCCCTAGGGGGGGCGTCCCCCACCCTCGTGAGTAGGGTGTGGGCCCCCTGGCCTTCATCTTTGGCGTGGATTTTTCTTTATTTCTTTTAAGACGTTCCGTGGAGTTTCAGGACTTTTGGAGTTGCGCAGAATAGGTCTCTAATATTTGATCCTTTTTCAGACCAGAATTCCAGCTGCCGGCATTCTCCCTCTTTATGTAAACCTTGTAAAATAACAGAGAATAGCCATAAGTATTGTGACATAAAGTGAAATAACAGTCCACAATGCAATAAATATCGATATAAAAGCATGATGCAAAATGGACGTATCAGGCACCCAGCGGTGCTTCCAGGATGTAATTCTTCTGTGCAGCAATGAGGATAATCCTCAAGTTACGGACCCAGTCCGTGTAATTTCTACCATCATCTTTCAACTTTGCTTTCTCAAGGAACGCATTAAAATTCAACGGAACAACAACACGGGCCATCTATCTACAATCAACATAGACAAGCAAAATGCTATTAGGTACTAAGTTCATGATAAATTTAAGTTCAATTAATCATATTACTTGAGAACTCCCACTTAGATAGACATCCCTCTAATCATCTAAGAACTAAACCATGTCCGATCATCACGTGAGATGGAGTAGTTTTCAATGGTGAACATCACTATGTTGATCATATCTACTATATGATTCACGCTCGACCTTTCGGTCTCAGTGTTCTGAGGCCATATCTGCATATGCTAGGCTCGTCAAGTTTAACCCGAGTATTCTGCAAGTGCAAAACTGGCTTGCATCCATTGTAGATGAACGTAGAGCTTATCACACCCGATCATCACGTGGTGTCTCGGCACGACGAACTTTGGCAACGGTGCATACTCAGGGAGAACACTTTTATCTTGAAATTTAGTGAGAGATCATCTTATAATGCTACCGCCAATCAAGGCAAAATAAGATGCATAAAAGATAAACATCACATGCAATCAATATAAGTGATATGATATGGCCATCATCATCTTGTGCTTGTGATCTCCATCTCCAAAGCACCGTCATGATCACCATCGTCACCGGCGCGACACCTTGATCTCCATCGTAGCATCGTTCCCGTCTCGCCAACTATTGCTTCTATGACTATCGCTACCGCTTAGTGATAAAGTAAAGGAATTACAGGGTGATTGCATTGCATACAATAAAGTGACAACCATATGGCTCCTGCCAGTTGCCGATAACTCCGTTACAAAACATGATCATCTCATACAATAAATATAGCATCATGTCTTGACCATATCACATCACAACATGCCCTGCAAAAACAAGTTAGACATCCTCTACTTTGTTGTTGCAAGTTTTACGTGGCTGCTACGGGCTGAGCAAGAACCGTTCTTACCTACGCATCAAAAGCACAACGATACTTCGTCAAGTTAGAGCTGTTTTAACCTTCTCAAGGACCGGGCGTAGCCACACTTGGTTCAACTAAAGTTGGAGAAACTGACATCCGCCAGCCACCTATGTGCAAAGCACGTTGGTAGAACCAGTCTCGTGTAAGCGTACGCGTAATGTCGGTCTGGGCCGCTTCATCCAACAATACCACTGAACCAAAGTATGACATGCTGGTAAGCAGTATGACTTCTATCGCCCACAACTCACTTGTGTTCTACTCGTGCATATAACATCTACGCATAAAACCAGGCTCTGATGCCACTGTTGGGGAACGTAGTAATTTCAAAAAAAATCCTACACACAGACAGGATCATGGTGATGCATAACAACGAGAGGGGAGAGTGTGTCCACGTACCCTCGTAGACCGAATGCGGAAGCGTTAGCACAACGCGGTTGATGTAGTTGTACGTCTTCATGATCCAACTGATCCAAGTACCGAACACACGGCACCTCCGAGTTCTGCACACGTTCAACTCGATGACGTCCCGCAAGCTCCGATCCAGCAAAGCTTCACATGGGAGTTTCATCAGCACGACGGCGTGGTGACGGTGATGATGATGCTACCGACGCAGGGCTTCGCCTATGCACCGTTATGATATAACGGAGGTGGAATATGGTGGAGGGGGGCATCGCACACGGCTGGAATAGATCAACTGATCAACTTGTGTCTAGAGGTGCCCCTGCCCCCGTATATAAAGGAGTGGAGGAGGGGAGGGCCGGCCCTCTCTAGGGCACGCCATGGGGAGTCCTACTCCCATCGGGAGTAGGATTCCCCCCTTTCCAACTTGGAGTAGGAGAGGGAAGGAGGGAGGAAGGAAAGGGGGGCCGGCCCCCCTCCCAATTCGGATTGGGCTTGGGGGGGGCGCCACCTCCCTTGATCCTTTCCCCTCCTTTCCACTAAAGCCCAATAAGGCCCATATACCTCCCGGGGGGTTCCGATAACATCCCGGTGCTCCGGTATATTCCCGATCTCACCCGGAACCATTCCGGTATCCAAATATAGTCGTCCAATATATCGATCTTTATGTCTCGACCACTGTGAGACTCCTCGTCATGTCTGTGATCATATCCGAGACTCCGAACTACCTTCGGTACATCAAGAACAGAAAAACTCATAATACGATCGTCACCGAACTTTAAGCGTGCGGACCCTACGGGTTCGAGAACTATGTAGACATGACCGAGACACGTCTCTGGTCAATAACCAATAGAGGAACCTAGATGCTCATATTGTCTCCCACATATTCTACAAAGATCTATATCGGTCAAACCGCATAACAACATACGTTGTTCCCTTTGTCATCGGTATGTTACTTGCCCGAGATTCGATCGTCGGTATCTCAATACCTAGTTCAATCTCGTTACCGACAAGTCTCTTTACTCGTTCTGTAATGCACCATCCCACAACTAACTCATTAGTTACAATGCTTGCAAGGCTTATAGTGATGTGCATTACCGAGAGGGCCCAGAGATACCTCTTCGACAATCGGAGTGACAAATCCTAATCTCGAAATATGCCAACTCAACAAGTACCTTCGGAGACACCTGTAGAGCACCTTTATAATCACCCAGTCACATTGTGACGTTTGGTAGCACACAAAGTGTTCCTCCGGTAAACGGGAGTTGCATAATCTCATAGTCATAGGAACATGTATAAGTCATGAAGAAAGCAATAGCAACATACTAAACCGATCAAGTGCTAAGCTAACGGAATGGGTCAAGTCAATCACATCATTTTCCTAATGATGTGATCCTGTTAATCAAATGACAACTCATGTATATGGCTAGGAAACATAACCATCTTTGATCAACGAGCTAGTCAAGTAGAGGCATACTAGTGATACTCTGTTTGTCTATGTATTCACACATGTATTATGTTTCCGGTTAATACAATTCTAGCATGAATAATAAACATTTATCATGATATAAGGAAATAAGTAATAACTTTATTATTTCCTCTAGGGCATATTTCCTTCATAAGGTTAAATGTTAGAATGGTGTGTTCCTTAAGCTGGATTTCCAGAACACCACGATCGCCTGGACTGGTCCTTTCTCCACTGGATCTTGGAGTTGTGGGGGTTCGATGATCATTGGTTTAGTTGAATCAGCAAGTTGGTCATGAGTGGTAGCACATCCATTAATGTTAGCGCGGAGGTGGGCCTCTATTTTAGGTCTTCGTGTGGGGTGAGGCAGGGGGTTCTATCTTCCCATCCTCTTCAACCTTGCAGTTGACACCCTGACGGCCCTGGATAAAGCCAGGATGGTCAGCCACATCTCTGTTGTGGTTGGGCATATTATCCCTGGAGGTGGGGTGACCCATCTTCAATATGCTAACAATATCACAATACTATGATCATGGTGGAGGGATCGGAGATTTGATATGATCAATCTCAAGTTCCTCCTCCTTTTCTTTGAGGGCATATCACGCCTTAAGGTCAACTTCGATAAGAGCGAGGTTGTGGCCTTGGGGTACTCGCTCATGAGTTAATAGCAGATAACAAACACGCTTAATTGCAGGTTATCCTCCTTCCTTGTCTCTTACTTGGGGATGCCGCTCTCTTATTCTAGGATCCGGATCTGAGACTTTGACCCGCTTATGGGACGGGTGGCATCCAAAGCGGAGCCGTGGCGTGGGAGGTTCACCTCCAAATTATGGGAGCAAATATATGCTCGTTGACTCTTGCCCGACTATGTTTGTGATGGGGTTATATATTTTGCATGAAGGAGTGCATAGCTCCTTCGACAAGGATATATCATGCTTCTTCTGGCAGGAGGCTAGTGGGAGGCAGAAATACTATTGTTGGAAATATGCCTTAGAGGCAATAATATTTGTATTATTATATTTCCATATTCATAATTAAAGAGTTTATATTTCATGTTCCTAGAATATGCGATTCAGTGGAAAACTCATATCCACGTGTGGAGTGAGAAACGGTTAAATAAAAGGTTCCTAGTCCCGCCTCTAGGACTAGCTCAAGTGTTGTTGGTGAACACGTTTTTTGAATCTTAGGATATCGTTAAGTGTAATGATAGTCCTAAAACAACATTGAGATTATGACATTGGAAGAACGATCATACTGAATCGACTCAATCTTGTCTTTTATGAATTGCATTAATATCATCTGTAATCAATTATAATAACATTGAGTTTTAGCGTGTGATTTTGCTCCTTAGACCATGAGAGTATCGTATTCACTTCTTAATGTACGGTGGGCTTTGGGGTTGCTCAAATGTCACCTGTAACACCGTGATCATAACGACAACTTACATGTTCATCAGAAAGTTTGACAAGGGACTAGATAGCTCGAGAATGGGATTTTCTCCTTGGACGATGGAGAGATATTCTTAGGGCCCTCTCAATGTGACGACATCCATTATTACTAGCCAGACACCGGTGACTACGTCACGTGGATGCCGGAACACAATAACGAGAAAGAAAAACAAAATCGGTAACGAGGATTTCGGTACAGTGAGCATGGTGATGACTCAGGAGGATACCGATGCATCCCGGGTTTTGTGAAGTATCACGAGCAAAGGGAACAGCACATGATAACCAAAGTCTCACTTGAATATCATTCCTGTGCTCATAGGGATCGATATGGACATTCGTCGTTCTGCTATCGGTCATTGAATGAACGGTTTCGTTCACATCTATGAGTTATCGAACCTATGGGTCACAAGCTTAAGGCAATCACGATCTGCTAAGTGTTAGTAGGACGGGAGTAATAAAATATATTTGTAAAATTTTTGGTTAATATTCGGAATAATTTCGAGAGGATCCGGAAGTGTTTTGGGGTCACCGGAAGGGTTTCAGTGAATACCGGGTAATACCGGGTATTATCGATAAATAATATATAGGTGGAAAATGTTTCTGGGGATGTTAAATCATATATAAAATGGTCTGAAAGTATCGAGAACAATTTTATATTTAATTTAATATCAACGGGTCTGAGAAAGGCCAAGAGGTGGGACTCAACTTGGGCCACAAGGACCGAAGAGGGGAGGCGCCCCTTCCTCTAAGGAAGGAGGCCGAATTGGGGAGGGGGAGGAGTCAGACTCCTCCTCCCCGTGGCTGGCGCACCAAGGGGGAAACATTCCCCCTTGGTGGCAGCCCTGCCTTTCCCCTCTATCCTATATATACACGAGGATATGTGCTCTTTTGAACACAAGTTTTGGAGACTTCTCTAGTTCTTCTAGTTCTAATTTTAGTTGGTCCTAGTTGACTAATTAGAGCTAGACTAACCCTCTAATCCTCATAAGTAGAAGTCCGGTGTAGTTCTAATCTCCTGCCTCTAATTCTTCGGTGACGATTAACTCTGGAGGCGAAGCGCTGCTGGACCGTGAAGGTTGCACGCTTGCAACCAAGTAGAGAGGTCATGCTTTCAGTCTTCGGTTCGAGGGACTGTTCATGGGTAGTTCGTGGGATCGTTCATCGACGGTTCGAGGGACTCCAAGTACGATCTATACCGACACGTTCTTCCGCTGCAACTCGGTGACGGTAACGGTCATGATCCCAACACGTTATGCATCTTCATACTGATCTTGGTGTGTGTAGGCGCGGACTTTTTTTGTTTTCTACTACGTTTCCCAACAACCGTATGATGAAGTGGGCTGATATCTGCTTCCCTAAGGACCAAGGTGGTTAGGTAGTTAGGCATCGATGAATGTGGACCATATGCTGAGATGGGGGTGGTGAATTCTCAGGGATGAAGGGGGTCTATAGTTGTAGCTTATTAAAGGTAAAGACCTACACGATGTCTTGGGCCATTTGAACGACACGTAACAAGATGGGGAGCGAGGGGTCTTTTTACTGCGTGCCACTGACTCTGTGTTCGAATTTCTGGCCTTCTGTTCGCATTGGCGTCCGCTTTCTTGGCACCAGGACATGTATCGGTTAGGCGGCATGGTTGATGCTCTGGTGGCGGCAGGACGCGGACTTGCTTCGTCGCGTAGTCTTTGAGTTGTCAGCTCCTGGGAGCCTTGTATCTCCTTTTGTTTTTGTTTTTGGGAATGTTTGTGTTGTTGACCAAGCATCCTTATTTTTCTCTTTCCTGCGTTTGCCCTTGTCGGATGGACATGGTGGTTTGCTCTATATATAAAGCAAGATGAAAGCCTATTTAGAGGAGATCTATTTCAAGTGAAGCTTTACCTTTGTGGTTGACAAGTCATGATGGAATAAATTACCTACGTGACCAGATATCGCGAGCATCATGCTCAGGTGCCACAATGCCAACCCCAGTGTTTTGGCTCTTTAGTTCTTTTATCATGGATGGTGGTGCTATTCGAGCACTCAGTCTCGACCTCCGAGATGAAAGACTAGGTCTAACTTGAATTAGTCATAGCAAGCAATGCAAAGTTTTTACGTCATTACCTTATTGTAGGCATTGCTCGTACATGCTCGGTCTGTTTTTTCAAGGTTAAAATCTAGAATCTGGCTATGACTGATTGGGTCCGGTGACGGTGGCGCTTGAGCGTCGCTCCTTTCTTGAAGACATTGTTGTTGAAGAACCTATCGTCTGTGTGATGTCATGATATTGTTGGTGCGGATATGATCATTGTTGTAGTTTGTCGACCACAGATCTGATCATTTTATTTTTTTCCTTGCCTACGTATAGCTTTGGTCTTATATGACTTTGTTATTTGTTGGCGTGTTTTTTTATGTGTGTTGCTGTTAGTTGCGTGCATCCTAACTATGCAGAGGGCGGATATGTTCTTTTTATTTGTATTCTCTTGATGGTCCATTTTAAACCAATTAAAATCCACCCTTTGTTGGAAAAATTCTTTTAACGTCGGATAGTGAATATTGGTGAATTGATGGGTAGACAAAGATCCCATAATAGAAAAACAAGCGAATGCGTCGAACTTTTCTGATGAAAAGGTTAGAGCACTGTCTTTGCAAATGAACATAACATTCTGCAATGGTCATACTACATGCTGATCTAATAGAGTAATAAATCTACTGAAATGTTCCAGCTTAACTGGAAGCGCAGAACAACTCCCATATTTTCCAGGAGATGGTTCATCAGCAAACTACAACAAGGCCAAACTTCTCAAGTTTATCCCCAAAACGTGACCAACTCTACAAACACCCAGAGACCTCCAGATTTTCCACAAAACGAGAGTTGAGCAAACTACTGCCATCAGCTTCAGAAATCACTAGAGCAAGTACATTTGTTAGTTCTAGGCAACCTGAAAAATAAAATAAGAAAAGTTAGTGAACAGCAACGAGATGGATTTCTCAACAAGAGGTGATATAGAAAAAACAAGACGACCTGTGTAAACAGCAGTCAGTACCACCATAGTATTTGGAATATGTGCAACATATTTATTTCTAGTATATCTTGATTGAAGAAGAAAATTACGTGGTGATCAATTCTTAACAGAATAACGTTTGAATTTCAGGCTGACCAGTGACAATATTTCAGGAAAACGAATACTATAGTCATAATGATGACACTGCAAAGTGTATGTCAGGCTCTTGTACACTATATAAGGTCTTGCCTAATTTGTAGTTTTTGTACTGCTAGTTCAGAAATTCTAATACACTTGGATGAAAGGTCCAGCTAAAATAAACATTGATCAATAATTTTCAGCAGCACCATCAATACAGGTTGTTGATATAAGGCACTGTTGTGAAATGAATATTTTTTAACAGGTCAAAGAATATGGCATTGCCACTGAAATCTAATTCTGTAACTTAGTTCAGTATTTTTTTACATTTTTTTATCCAAGTCAAACTGCATGGGTTGAATGAGAGATATATATTTTTTTTCCGAAACGAAGGCCAAAGATTGGCCTCATCAATTAATTAAGAGGAGAATAGAGTTTGATTGTTTACAACTCACGATAACACGCCACCTGGCAACTACTCACGAATGTATGTTAGAAGAATACAACATCCCAAGAATGTGAATGTATGTAATATGAATGGGTCAATAAAGAAGCTTTAGCCATACATATTACATACATTGGCTGGTAACTTAGTAGTTAGTACCTTCATTTCTTGCATCTGTCTACACGAACCAGAGTATCCGCTATAGTTTTCCGCTTGCCTGGAAAAAAAGTTCATTGGTCAAGGTACTAGAATTTGAATGATACATACCACAATAGGACACAGGGATTTATAGCTGCACACACACAGGTGCACTCCGTAAAATAATTGAGCTGCGATATGCTGGTCTATTTGGTTTTGTCGGAATAACCAGAGCATCAGGATATAGTTTTTCTAGGTAGCTATAACTTGGGGGGGCGTGCTCAAGGAGTTACTTACTAGACACTGAGTGGCGTCATCATCTTAAAATCAGTGATGCTTAAGAGCATCAGTTCAATATAATTTTGGTTTTGTCGTAATATGTACTCCTACATATTAGTGGAAACAATGTAATAAAACTTGGCTGTGTGATGAATCCTTGATGCAGATGCAACTCTTCACTATCTGAAAAAATGCTATGAAGTTACCAGGAACTCAGCACGTGTTTCAAACAACACTTATGACAATTAGAGTCTAACCAGTAACCAGGACAATACTTATGTGGTAGACATATCATGTGCCGATGTGATCACCTGGAATCAGGCATCCTTTGATCAAGGTAGAAGTTACAATAACTTGAACAACAGCTAGAATATTATTATGTTAACAAGGAAAGCTTTAAATAGTACATATTTCGTGGCTACAATATTATTATGTCAACAACAGCTACAATATATTGTACAAGAACTTGAATTATGTGTCATTTTTTGTGGGAATGTGATTTCGCAGTGCAATGCCGGGATTTTGTCTGCCCTAAGCCCCTAACAGAGGAAGGGAACTATCGGCTCTTGGGGCTTTTGGGGATATCAAGAAGAAGCGAACTGTGCCTTCCTATATGGAGATCATGATCTTAGCTGCCTGGGTCATTCGGATAATAAGAAACAACAAAATCTTCAGAAATGGAAAGACCACTTCTCAGCGATGGAAAATGATATATATAGAGGAGCTAGGCATGGTTAGCCACAGAACTAGAAGCAAATATGCCCTCAGTTTTAAGGAATGGTTAAGCCTATGTTATGACCGGTTTGGTCTATACTAGGAAGAAGCCCACCGGGCATTAGTATTAGGGGCTTGGCCCACAAGTTATTTTAGGCAAGTTATTTTAGGCAAGTTATCTTAGGCTAAAATTATAAATACTAGTTGTAAGACACGGTTGAAACCAAGCAATAAAGATATTATCATCTTCTGTTGCCCGGCTCCCTGAGGAGCCGGAACCCTAGCCGCCGCCGCCTCTAAACCCTAGCCGCGACGGCGCCTGTCCGCCGGCGCGCCCGCTCAAGCCCTCGTCCCCCTCCTCCTTGCCCATACAATCTGCGCCGGAGGCCTGGTAGGAACCCTAGTCCTACCAATTTGGTATCCAGAGACACCAGCTCGATCATGTCGCTTCCTCCATCACCGCCGTCGCTGCCAAACACCACCGCCTCGCCCACGCTGCCGCCAGCCCCGTCCGCGTCCATGCCGGCGCTCACATCCGGGACGGCCACCCCGACAGCGCCAACCGCCACCGCGGCAGAGCCGCCCCCATCCTCTCGCCCGAGGAGGTCTCGGGCACCCTTCGGGAGCTCGTCCAGGCGGTCAAGGGCATCAGCCTCTACCTCGCCGGGAACCAGCCCCCGCCGCCGAGCGCCGCCACCACCGCCTATGGGCCGCCGCCGCTTCCGTGGGCCGCCCCGACCTTCCAGTCGCCCTACGGAGGGCCGCCCCCGCCGCCGCCGCTGCTGCAACATTACCCGACCGCGGGGCACCCTTGGGCTGCGTGGCCGGCTGCCACCGCACCACTGGGGGACCCCTCCCAGCAGCTTCTCTAGGCGCCTCCACCGGCTACTTCGATGCTGGTTGCAGGGCCGCAGCTCCTCCAGGCGCCGCCACCGTCGACCACATCACCACCCGCGCCCAGGCCCATGGGTCGGCCCCTGCACCAGGTGCAGTTTCCGCCATCACCGCCGCCAATTCCCGCATGGGCGTCCGGCTCGTCTCCGGGCCCGGTGTATACCACGGCGCCGGAGCACCCGACGCCCTCCCTCCGGTTTGACCGTCCCTCCGGCTCGGCGACCTACGCCCCGGAGATCCCCGACCCAGCACACTCGCTGCCGCCGACTGTAGCAACCCCCGGGCACGGCGGTCCGACACCCCCTCGCTTCGCCAAACTGGACTTCGCCACCTACGAGGGCACGGAGGACCCGCTCAACTGGCTCAACCAGTGCGAGCAGTTCTTTCGCTGGCAGCGGACGCTCGCTTCAGATCGTACCTGGCTCGCGTCCTATCATCTCCGCGACGCGGCGCAGACCTGGTACTACGCCCTCGAGCAGGACGAGGGCGGCATGCCACCATGGGAGCGCTTCCGGGAGCTCTGTCTTCTCCGGTTCGGGACTCCTATCCGCGGGAGTTGCCTGGCGGCCCTCGGCCGTTTACAGTTCACCTCCACAGTTCAGGACTACGCCGACCGCTTCCAGGCCCTGGCGTGCCACGCGCCGAGCGTCTCCGGGATTCAACGCGCCGAGTTATTTGTGGGCGGTCTGCCGAACCATATTCGCGTGGACGTCGAGCTCCGGGATCCCCCCGACCTCCAGATGGCCATGTACTACGCCCGAGCTTTCGAGCAGCGGGCCCAGGCACTGCAGCAACAGCCCGGACGGGGCGGCCGCCAGCCCAGTCGACCAGCGCCGACTTCCCCAACACCGGGCCGGCCTCCTCCAGCCGCGACGACCACGCCCCGGCCACCACGCGGACTTTCCGCCGGTTGTCACCGGCCGAGCAGCAGGAGCGTCGCCGTCAGGGACTCTGCTTCAACTGCGATGAGCTCTACACGCCGACCCATGTCTGCCCCCGCCTCTTTTACTTGGAGACGGTCGACTACACCGAGGCGGACGACTCGACCAATGCGACACCACCACCCGAGGAGGCCGCGGACACGCCCGCGGATCCCACGGCGACGACGTGCGTCGTCTCCCTCCACGCCCTCGCCGGCATCCGTGGCGAGCGGACCATGCTGCTGCCGGTGACGATCCATGGAGAGCGGCTGGTGGCACTGCTGGATACTGGCTCCACCCATAACTTCTTGCCCGAGGTGACCATGCATCGGCTAGCACTTCCGACGACGGGTAGGGAGCGCCTGCGGATCACGGTGGCGAATGGCGATCGCCTCCGGTGTCATGGTCTCGCCCGTGACATTCCCATCTCCATTGGTGGTGAACACTTCTCCATTACCTGCGCAGGGATCGACCTCGGCTGCTTCAACTTCATCCTCGAGGTGGATTTTCTACGGACCCTCGGTCCCATCCTATGGGACTTCTACGCGCTCACAATGACGTTCTGGCGGCTGGGCCGCCGCATCCGGTGGGACGGCATTGGGGGGGCCGCGCCGGCCGTGCCACATCTCCAGCTGGTCGCCGCGTCCTCGGAGGCCGAGCAACCCCTGTTGGATTCCCTTCTGAAGCAGCACAACGACCTCTTCGACGAGCCACGGGGTCTTCCGCCCGCCCGGGTGTACGACCATCATATTCACCTCATGCCGGGTACCCCTCCCGTGGCGGTTCGGCCCTACCGCTACCCTCAGCTGCAGAAGGATGAGTCGGAGCGCCAGTGTGCCCTGATGCTCGCCGCGGGCATCATCCGGATCTCCACGTCACCCTTCACCGCCCCGGTGCTGCTTGTCCGCAAGTCGGACGACACTTGGCGTTTCTGCATCGACTACCGCGCCCTGAACGCGCTCACGCTCAAGGACAAGTTCCCTATACCGGTGGCCGACGAGCTCTTGGATGAGCTTCATGGGGCGCGCTTCTTCACCAAGCTCGATCTCCGGTCGGGCTATCATCAGGTGCGTATGCATCCCGACGATATCGCCAAGACGGCGTTTCACACCCACCATGGCCACTTCGAGTTCTTGGTGATTCCCTTCGGCCTCGCCAACGCCCCAGCGACTTTCCAGGCCTTGATGAACAACGTCCTCCGGCCCTACTTACGGCGGTTTGTGCTTGTTTTCTTTGATGACATTCTTATCTACAATGCCACCTGGGCCGAGCACCTCCAGCACGCCGCCATCGTCTTCAACGAGCTTCGGGCGCACCACCTCCACCCTAAGCGCTCGAAGTGCTCGTTCGGGACACCTACCGTCGCCTACCTCGACCATGTCATCTCTGCCGATGGGGTGGCTATGGACGTCGACAAGGTGGCGGCCGTCTCCGCATGGCCGACACCTCGCTCACCGCGGGCTCTCCATGGGTTCCTCGGCCTCGCCGGCTACTACCGGAAATTTATCTGGGAGTTTGGGCTCATTGCGGCGCCCCTCACGCGGTTGCTTCGCCGTGACGCTTTCGCTTGGGACGACGAGGCGACGACGGTGTTCGAGGCCCTCAAGGGGGCCCTCACGACGGGCCCCGTCCTTCAGATGCCCGACTTCGACCGCCCGTTCATGGTGGACTGTGACGCCTCGGGCGCTGGTTTCGGCGCTGTGCTTCATCAGGGCGATGGACCCCTCGCCTTCTTCAGCCGGCCTTTCGCTCCTCGCCATCTCAAGCTGGCGGCATACGAGCGGGAGCTCATTGGCCTTGTGCAGGCCGTTCGTCATTGGCGGCCGTACTTGTGGGGACGGTCCTTCCACATTCGCATGGACCACTACAGCCTGAAGTTCTTGCTGGACCAACGGCTGTCGACCGTGCCACAGCACTAGTGGATCAGCAAGCTCTTCGGCTTCGACTTCTCCGTCGAGTATCGGCCGGGCCGCCTTAACACCGTGGCCGACGCGCTGTCCCGTCGTCACTCCGACATTGCTCCCTCCGTCGATGAGTCCGCCGGGGTGGTCCTATGCATCCGCTCCGGGCCGATGTTTGGTCTCTTCGCCGACATCCGCCGCACAACTGCGACGGCCGACGACGCCGTCCTTCTTCGACAGCAGCTCACGACCGGCGACCTGGACGAGCCGTGGCGCTTCTCTGACGGACTGCTTCTCCATGGGCGCCGGATCTTTGTTTCGGCGCATGATGATCTCTGTCACCAGGTGTTACAGCTCGCCCACTCGGCCGGTCATGAGGGTGTGCAGAAAACCCTCCATCGTCTTCGCGCCAACTTCTACATCCCTGGCGATCGTGCCCTGGTCCGCGACTGGGTTCGGTCTTGTCAGACATGCCAGCGCAACAAGACGGAGACCCTGCGGTCGGCTGGGTTACTTCAGCCCTTAGAGGTGTCGTCTTAGGTCTGGGCGGATATCTCCATGGACTTCATCGAGGGCCTTCCCAAGGTGGGCGGCAAGTCGGTCATCCTCATGGTGGTCGATCGCTTCTCCAAGTACGCCCATTTCATCGCTCTCGGCCATCCGTACACGGCGGCGTCCGTGGCCCGGGCCTTCTTCGACGGCATTGTCCGTCTACACGGGTTCCCTACTTCGATCATCAGTGATCGGGACCCTGTATTCACGAGCCATGTCTGGCGTGACCTCTTCAGGATGGCGGGTGTCCAACTCCGCCTGAGTATGGCGTTCCATCCTCAGACAGACGGTCAGTTCGAGGTGGTTAACAAGGTCATTGCCATGTATTTGCGTTGTGTGACAGGTGATCGGCCTCGCGCTTGGGTGGACTGGCTTTCTTGGGCGGAGTACTGCTACAACAGCTCCTATCACTCCGCCCTGCGCGCTATGCCGTTTGAGGTGGTCTATGGTCGACCACCCCCGCCTATACTACCGGTGGACCCGGATACGGCTCGGACAGCTATTGCGGGTGACCTTATCCGCACCCGCGACGAGATGCTTGCTGAGGTCCGTCAGCGTCTCCTTCAGGCCCAGCAGCTGGCCAAGCATTACTACGACGATCATCATCGCGAGGCGGAGTTTGCGTTGGGTGACTGGGTGTGGCTGCATCTTCTCCACCGCTCTACGCAGTCGCTTGACCCGCGCGCCAAGCGCAAGCTCAGGCCTCGCTACGCCGGGCCCTTCCCTATCTTGGAGCGCATTGGGAAGGTGGCCTATCGTCTTCAGCTTCTAGCCCGCGCTCGCATCCACGACATCTTCCATGTGGGGCTGCTCAAGCCTTTTCGTGGCGAGCCACCGGCGGCTCCTCCAGCGCTTCCGCCAACCGCCGATGGTCGCATTCTTCCAGAGCCGGCAAAGGTGTTGCAGGCACAGCTCCGTCATGGCGTCTGGTTCGTCCTCATTCAGTGGGCAGGCCTTCCAAAGGAGGAGGCTACTTGGGAGCAGCGTGAGGATTTTCGCCAACACTATCCAGACTTTCAGCTCGAGGACGAGCTATTTGCGTAGGCGGGGAGAGATGTTATGGCCGGTTTGGTCTATACTAGGAAGAGGCCCACCGGGCATTAGTATTAGGGGCTTGGCCCACAAGTTATCTTAGGAAACTTATTTTAGGCAAGTTATCTTAGGCTAAAGTTATAAATACTAGTTGTAAGACACGGTTGAAACCAAGCAATAAAGATATTATCATCTTCTGTTGCCCGGCTCCCTGAGGAGCCGGAACCCTAGCCGCCGCCGCCTCTAAACCCTAGCCGTGACGGTGCCTGTCTGCCGGCGCGCCCGCTCAAGCCCTCGTCCCCCTCCTCCTTGCCCATACAATCTGCGCCGGAGGCCTGGTAGGAACCCTAGTCCTACCAGCCTACTTCCTCCATTACTACATAGCTTCTCTTCTCTTCTCTTCTCATATCTTTTCATTTTATTTAACTCTCTGGGTTAATCTTTGTAAATCTGTACTCTCTGTATATATTTGTCGGGGGTTTGGTGCGACATATGAGAACGGATGGCTTATCATGATGGGGGCGAGTAGAAGGTCGCCGGTGCCTGGAAACGGGATGAGGCGAAGACATGCACACCGGTGAATCCCCAGCTTCGGGGCTCTCCGGGGAGATAATACCCCTACTGCTGCTCTGCAGGGTCTCCGCATGATCACTATGGCCAAGTGTTTACACGGTTGCTCCTTGAGCTGTTTCTGGTGGTAGAAGAGGGCAAGGCTAGCTCTCTCCTTCTATCTGGTATGGTCTAGAACTACTGGCATCCAACCCCTTGCATGGGTGCCCTGGGGGTTTATATAGGCCTACCCCCCAGGGGTACAATGGTAATTCGACTGGGCGCGGGCCCCGCCGTCAGTGCCTCCGACCTCCGACTTCTCCGCCAACTGGTCTGGTACGGAGCCAATAGGCCGCATCCGCCGCGGGCGGGTCTTGCCGACCGCTGATTACTGTAGCCGTGCTTCTAATGACGCAGGCTTGGTCATGGGGTCGTGGCAACAGCCCCGCCGCCTCGCGGGCGATCACTGTGGCCACTGCTCATCTCATCTTGATTAATGGCGCGTGGGCCCCGGGGGAGGGCTCAGCCGACTCCCCCGGGCCGACTCCCGACGGGTCCGACTGGCGGTTCTCCCGCCGTCTCCTGAGGTCTCGCTGACTGATGGGCCCCGCTGCCTCCAGGCCGTACAGACAAGCCGTCGTGGGAGCAGGACTTGGTACTGTGGTGCTGATGTCAGGGCCGGCCGGGCAACAGTGCCACGCCGCACAGAGATCTTCCCGGGTACGGCGTGCTGTGGCCATGCCTGCCCTTGGTAAGGGACGGGGAGTGGGCTTCACTATAGCCACGCCCCTGCCCCGTCCCCTTTGATGAGGTCATGGTTTGTTGGAGTCGCCGGCCGACTCCCCAAAGCCGGTTTCTCTGGAAGTTGTCCCAGGGACTCGGCCGTGAGCGGGCAGTCGGCCGCCCTACCGTCGACTCCTCGGGAGGCGGCTCTTCGCCCTGGGGTCTTGAGGGGCGCAGCCTACCCCGATGTCTTGAAAGGTTATGGGATTCGGCTTTGCCTACCCGTGGCCCATTACTCCGACAGTAGTCCCCGAAGCTGGTGAGGCGCCGCGGATGATCGGCCGAGAAGCCTCAGCAGTTTCTCTTTCCGGGTGCTCAACACATGATCTTGATTGACTTTTGTCGGGCTGACTAGAAGGAATCGGTCTTGCTCAACTCGGATTCACTTGATTCCGGCTCGCTCAGCATCTCGAACGCCGGGATTTAAGCGGCGTGCTAGCTAAGCCTCCAGGCCGCCGCCCGTTCTTGGCCTGTTACGCAAGGGCACGTGGCTAGGCCGTCCTGCCAGCCCACGTGCGCGACGGGACAGGCCCACAGGCGGGGCCCGCCACTACCACGCCTCGGCGCCCGAGCGGATCCGCTGCGGCCCCGGTGGACGGATGGGATTCCCGTGGAGTTACTGCTCGCAGTAACTTTACGTGGATCGTGGGGGTCGTGGGGTTGTGGGCGCAGTAAATCCCCATGTCCGCCCCCTCGGCTTCGCAGCCCACGGGGCTATAAGTAGGGGGAAGAGGGGGGAACACGCGCCCCTCCTTCCCACTACCCCTTGCTCTCTTCCTCCTTGCTGCTCCTCGCTCTCCTCCTTCCTCTTCTCTTCTTCGCTCCGCCGCACGCCCAAGCTCCGGCGAACGCCGTGGTGACAGCTCGCGATGAGTTCTTCCTCCGCTGCCGCGCCTCCCCCAGTGTGTTCTGGCACCTGGGACGGTTCTGAAGTTCATGAAGACCACATTGAGTTCCTCCGCCGGACCCGTCGGCTTCCCGGCGAGGATCGTGTGCAGGTGCGTCTTGCACCGGAGGGGGAGATTTCCCCCGCCCCGCAGGAGAGCGAGCGGGTCATCTTCCGCTCATACTGCCTGCGTGGGCTGGGGCTGCCGGCGAGCAGCTTTTTCCGGTCTTTCTTGGAGTTCTACGGCCTCCAGCCGCACCACCTCACCCCAACACAGTGGTGCTGCTGTCCGCCTTCATGGCCTTGTGCTAAGGCTTCCTCGGAGTCCTCCCCACCCTCGAGCTCTGGGGGGAGTTCTTCTTCTCCAAGCTCGGCACCCAGGCCGCGGGCGTGCCGGCTCAATGCGGCGCCTTCATCGCTGTGCGAAGGTCAGGAGCCGACAACCCCTTCCCCTCCATCTCGCTGATAAAGTCGGTGAAGATGTGGCAGAGATCCTACTTCTACGAGGGGCGACTAGGTCAACCTGCTGGCTTTCGAAGCCGGCCCGCCGGCTGGGAGACTGCCCAACTGGTCGTACCGGGCCAGGTCGCTGACGCCTGCGGGAGCCGGAGCCATCACGCGACTCCGAGTGCTGACGCAGTCGGAGGGTTTGACTGGTCCGGACCTGCTGCCCGCCTTTGTTTCGCGTCGAGTTCTCCCACTCCAAGGCCGCCCTCACATGATATGCCAGATGAGTGGGCACCGCGACCCGAGTCGGATGTGCATCAAGGACATGCCTCACGAAGAGGTGGCCCTCATGGTAAACTACCTCTCGGACAGCAAGCTCCCGGAGGACTGGCGATTCGGCAAGGAGCCGTACTCCCGCGCCAACCCCCCGCCCGTGGTGAGTCGCCTTTCTTTTCTTTCTTTAGATTGTCTTTTTCTTGCCGGGTTTTGTTTTGACCAGTCGGCTTTGGTTAGAATCCCCTTCTTCACCCACCAGCCGGCACCTCGGGGCCGGTCCGTGAGTTCGTCGCCGACCGGGCGGAGAGCGACGTCGACGACCCCGATCTGGGGGCGGCGGCTCTGGAAGACGACGCTGAGGGAGGAGGGACAGCAGGCGACTTCAGGCCCTCGGCTACCTTCGCCGACTGGCCTGAAGACAACGCCGAGGGAGAAGTTGCCCCTCGCCATCAGCCAGGAGCCAGCCAGCCTGGCGCGGGCTCTTCTGCCATGCCGAGCGCTCCAGGCGGCGGGAAGAAGCGCAGGGCCACGCCGACTTTGTTCGGCAGTCGGCCGAAGAAGCCCAAGGGCTCGGCTGTGGCGACCCGGCGGGACGAGGCAGCCGCGAAGGCCATCCGCTTCCGTAAGGAAGTGAAGAAGCCGTTGTTGGTCTCCGTGTAAGTATTTTGTCTTCAAAATTTTATTCTTTCTTCGTGATTTGTCTGAGTCTCTGCTTGCCCCTCTTTCTTCAGGGCTCCCCTCTCTCTTGAGTGGGTCGCCGCCGCCTCCGTCATGGGGTCAGCAAAGACGTCCGCCACCACTCGGCGGATTGACCCCGTTGCTGACCTCCGGGAGGTGACGGAGCGGAATGCGCAGGAGAGGCGCAACGAAGAAGAGGCCCTCCGCCTGGAGAAGGCGGAGGCCTCCGCTAAGAAAAAACTAGCGGAGGCCGAAGCCGCCGCCGCGGCGAAGCAGCAGGCTGAGGAAGCCGCACACCGCCAGTCGGCCTTTCTCGTCACCCCGCTGAACTCTGCGCCGCCGCCTCCGGAGTTCACGGGGCCAATTGGAGAAGCCGGCGGGAAGAACCTCGTCGAGGAGAGGGAAGGCGACAACCCCTCTACTCCGGAGGAGAATGTTCCGCTGCCGCCTCCGCCGCCGTCTGAAGGCGCGCAAGGCGAGCAGCCAGCGGACCCTCCGGTGCCGCCGACCGAGGACGGGGCCGTGGCGAGGCTACTCCTCCAAGTCGGCTCGCTAACGCGCCGTCGTCTGGAGAAGGCGACTTCGGCACCCCGCCCCCTGGAAGCCGGCACCGCCAGTTCGGCGGCCCCAGACGCCGAAGCGACGAGCGCCGCACCTATTGGGTGGGTGCGAGGAGGCGGCACAGGGCCGCTGAACCGGGCGCTCCTGGACGTCCAGGCGAAGCTCCGTGCTGAGGGCGATGCTCTCCAGAGTTGCACCAAGGCGTTCCTAGCGTCGCCGGCAGCCGTCCGGGTATGTTTTTTTCCTTTGGTATTTGTTTTCTTGCTCCTCTCCGTGGGGGCGCGTCAGCGCACCCACTGGGTGTAGTCCCCGAGTTTCGGGCCGGCTGCTGAGCAGGCGGCCCGGAACTTCAATTGATGAACTTCTGGGTACTAACTTTGTCTGAAATGCTTGTCGCAGAATTACCACAACCTCCGCGTCACTGCCTTCAACCGTAACGTTGAAGAGCTGGGCAAGCGGACCGCCGACTTGGCGAAGAGCCGGAGTAAGTCCCCCTTTTTTTTCTACGGGGGCGCGCTAGCGCACCCGCGGGCTGTAGTCCCCGAGATTCGGGCCGGCTACTGAGCAGCCGGGCCGGATCTCCCTGGCGACCTACTTTATTGATGACTGTTGTCTTTCTTCCTTTCCTTCAGGAGCCAACGCTGCTCTTCAATAGCAGTTGAGCAAAGCCAACTCCGCCCTGCGCGCCAAAGGGGAGGAGTGCAGCAAGCTCGCCACAGAGCGCGATCTGCTGGCCACTCAGTTGGCAGAGCAGAAGGAGCTGCTTGTGAAGTCGCAGAGGGAGGCGGAGGAGACGGAAACCGCCCTCTTGGCCGAGTTCGCGAGCGAGCGCTCCTCCTGGTCTGACAAGGAGGCGCTGCTGTCCTCCGGCTTCCACGAGATTGAAGACATCGTTGATGGTGAGCCTCTTTATTTTCTTTCTTCGAGCTGCCGACTTAGATCGTGCTGACTCCTAGTTTTTGACTTGCTTCTTCGTTTCTTCGTGTCTGTGCAGACTTCTTCCCTGGGCAGTCGCACGCCGCCATCTAAGCCATCGAGACTGACCGTGAAGGTCGGAAGGCGGAGGGCGCAGAGATCGCCGCCGATGCCCCCCGAACTCTTGACGAGCACATCCTGAGCATCGAGGTTCGCCTCCGGCCGGCTCACCGGATGCTGCGCCGGCTCCAGTGCGTCGGTGCCCAGGCGATTGCCGCCCTTTGACCGGATATGCAGGCTCCGCGCACTCCCAGCCTGACGGCCAACTGGCTGGAGGTCGCGGCTGGTCGTCTTGAGGCCTGGAAGGGCTCTTCGGCACAGGCTGGAGCGCGCCGGGCCTTGGAGTTCGTCAAGGCGTGGTACCCGGGGCTGGATCTAGACCAATTGGCCACGCTTCGGTCGGAGGCCCAGCCGGAGTTGGCGGCTGCGGAAGACGCCCTCGTCAAACGTGCTGCGGCAATCGCCGAGTACACCGACACCAGCATCTTCGTCCCCGAGCGGTCTGAAGACGACGAGGAGGTACCGCCAGAGTGGTTTGGGATGAACCCAGACTACGGCGAAGACTCGGCGGAGGTGATTGGCTCCAGCGTCGAGGAGGAGGATGAGGCGGAGGATGGGGGCGAGGCGGAGGCACCAGAAGGCGGAGCAGACAGCCAGCCTCAGCCCGACCGAGCCTCCAGCAACAAGCCGCGTGCGACCGAGTCGACTGCCGCCGGAGGTGATCAAGCCGAGACTAGCCAGCCGGCTGCCCCGACGCCTGACGCTGGCGCCTCCTCCGACCCTCCGAATCCGTCTGCTGCCTCCTAAGTTGCCGCTGTATCTTTTATTTTATCTGCTTCAGTAGTCTTTGAAGAACTTGTTAATTCGCACAATTCCACCCACGGGGTGTATTTTGGACCTCTACTCGACAATTCGGCCAAGGGCCTATGTTATGTAAATATATATATCTATCCTTTCTTGCTCATGGTTCTTTTGGCTTTTTCCTTTGCCGCTTTCTCTTAGTTGCCTGCCTTGCCAATCGAACAGCCGCTCTGTGGACTGTTGCTAGATCAAGTGCTAGGCTACTTTGCGAAAGCAAGTACTTAGCCGATTTCAAGAGATTTTTTTGAGCAAGTTGGATAGGAGTCGGCAGTTCGACTATCCAAGAGTCGGTTTGCGAGAAAGGCTGGAGGCCATCTTGAGCTATGTTTTATGCTTTGAGTCCTTAGCCAATTTTCTTGCGAGTGCCCATTCTACCTTACTGCTGCCCACCGTACAGTCGCTCTGCGAGTTGCGGCTTCTGACAGGAGACGATTTAGGCGTTTACACACTACTTATCCGACTGCAAGAAGCATTTCATAGTGCAAGGCGGCAAGTCCCCGGGTCGACTTGTCGAGCCCGGTGCCAAACGGCATGACGAAGAGTAACATACTTGTAGGCATAATTTTTATCATACAGACAAAAGAGGGCAGTCCCCGAGCTCTTCTCGGGGGCCCGAAGTCTTGGTACTTTAATACAAAAGGTAGCGTGGTACATACTGCATCAACTGTAAAATCTTCGGAGGAGATTTGCATTCCATGGCCGCTCTGTCTCCTTGCCGGAGTCGTCCCTCTTGCATGCTCGGGGCTTCTGAGCGTCGATCAGGTAGTAGGAATCGTTGCCCAGTACTTTGCTGATGATGAAAGGGCCTTCCCAAGGCGCCGACAGCTTGTGCTGGCCGGCTGTTCGCTGGATCAGCCGGAGCACAAGGTCGCCTTCTTGGAAAGATCTTGGCCTGACCTTCCTGTTGTGGTATCGGCGCAGGCTCTGCTGGTAGATGCTGGACCGGCTGAGTGCCAACAGCCGGCCCTCTTCCAGCAGATCGACGCCGTCTTGTCGTGCTTCTTCTGCTTCCTCCTCGGTGTACATGGTGACTCGTGGGGAGTCAAACTCTATGTCTGTTGGGATGACGGCTTTGGCACCATAGACGAGGAAGAAGGGCGTGAAGCCGGTTGACTTGTTTGGAGTCGTGCGCAGACTCCAGAGGACGGCTGGCAGCTCGTCGAGCCAGCAGCCAGTCGAGCGCTCCAGAGGCTCGATCAACCGAGGCTTGATGCCGGACAGGATGAGGCCGTTCGCTCGCTCCACTTGGCCGTTTGACTGCGGATGGGCGACGGACGCTAGGTCCAGTCGGATGCCCTGTGTTGCGCAGAAACGGGCCAAGGCGCCTTTGGCAAAATTTGTGCCGTTGTCGGTGATGATGCTGTGTGGTATGCCGTACCGAATTGTGATATCGGTGATGAATGTCACGGCAGTCGGACCGTTTAGTTTCTTAATTGGCTTCGCTTCCACCCACTTGGTGAACTTGTCCACTACGACAAGTAGGTGAGTTAAACCACCTCGCGCTGTCTTAAATGGTCCCACCATGTCTAGACCCCAAACTGCGAAAGGCCAGGCAATGGGGATGGTCTTGAGTGCAGAAGCCGGCTGGTGCGGCTTGGAGCTGAACTTCTGGCACCCTTTGCATTTTTGGACCAACTCCTTGGCCTCTTCCAAGGCAGTCGGCCAGAAGAAACCGTGCCGAAAGGCTTTGGCGACGAGTTCTCTTGAAGCCGCATGGTGGACGCATTCGCCTTGATGGATGTCTTTGAGAATCGCCTGGCCTTGCTCTGGCTCTACGCAGCGCTGGTAGACACCAGTGACGCTGCGCCTGACCAGCTCTCTGTTGACTATGGTATAGGCTGCCGCCCGGCGTTGTACTTGCCGAGCTGAGGTCTCATCAGTTGGTAGCTCTTTGTTCACCAGGAATTTGAGGATGGGCTGGGCCCATGAGGGTGCTGCTATTTCTTCGACTACCAGAACTGCGACTTGGACGAGGGCGGCTGGGCTGGGAGCCGGCGGGTTGGAGTCAGCAGCCGCTTGCTAGGTTGATGAAGTCCCCAGGCCGACTGGCGCGGTCCTTGGGCTGAGTTCTGGAATCTTCGAGTCCGCCACCGCAGTCCCCGGGCCGGGCTCGACTGTGGCGGCTTTGGAGTCATCCGCCAAAGTCCCCGTTCCGTCTGCCGGAGCTCTGGAGTTGGATCCACCGTCTTCGGGAGGAGCCGGCACAAAAATGGAGTCCGATTCTGGTGAAGGCTTGACAGACGGCTTGAGGAGGCATTGAAGGGCGACGCCAGATGGTATCGCTTGGCGGGTAGAGCCGATTCGTGCCAAGGCGTCTGCTTGGTCGTTGTCGTTTCTTGGCACATGAAGGAACTCGCACCCTTCGAAATACCCGCTGAGTTGCTGCACGAGGAAACGATAGCTCGCCATGTTTGCGTCTTTCGCGTCCCAGTCACCAGATGACTGCTGGACCACTAAATCTGAGTCGCCATAACACAAGATCCGGCGGATGCCAAGTTCTTGGCAAGCCGGAGCCCGTGAATGAGCGCCTCGTACTCGGCAACGTTGTTGGAGGCGGCAAAATGGATTTGTAGTGTATATTTGAGCTTGTCACCTTTAGGAGAGGTGAGGACGACGCCGGCTCCCAAGCCGGTGCGCATCTTGGAGCCGTCGAAGTGCATTCGCCAATGGGTGGAGTTAGGCGTTGGAGGCAGGTACTGGGTCTCGGCCCAGTCGACGAGGAAGTCAGCCAGCGCTTGTGATTTGATAGCGGTGCGGGGCTGGTAGTAGATGGTGTATGGAGCCAGCTCTATGGCCCACTTGGCCACTCGACCAGAGGCATCTCGGCTACCGATGATCTCGGCAAGTGGGGCCGTGCAGACCACTGTGATTGGATGCTCTTGAAAGTAAGGCTTCAATTTCTTGGCAGCAAAGTGTACACCATAGCACATCTTCTGGTAGTGGGGGTAGTTCTGCTTGGAGGTCGACAGTACCTCGCTCAGGTAATATACTGGTCTCTGGACAAGCATCGCCTTGCCTTCCTTCTTGCGCTCCACTACCATGACTGTGCTCACTACTCGGTTGGTGGCGGCGATGTACAGGAGCATAGGTTCCTTGGGAGTCGGAGCCGCCAGGACGGGTGGAGTAGTCAGCATCTTCTTCAACTGGTGAAAAGCTTCGTCCGCCTTATGGTTCCACTCGAAAAAAGTGATCTTCTTCATGAGTTGGTATAAGGGGAGAGCTTTCTCGCCCAGCCGACTGATGAATCGGCTGATGGACGCTAAGCAGCCGGTGAACCTTTGCACATCCAGCAGTCGGCTGGGTACCTCCATTCTCTCGATGGCCTTGATTTTTATTGGGTTGCATTCTATGCTGCGTTTAAAGACCAGGAAACCTAGCAGCTGGCCGGCTGGTACTCCGAAGACACACTTCTCGGGGTTGAGCTTGATCTGGAATCAGCGCAGGTTCTTAAAGGTCTCCCTGAGGTCTTCCAGCAGTGTTCCACGCTTTTCCGTCTTCACCACCACGTCGTCCACGTAAACGTGGGCGTTCCGGCCGAGCTACTTGAGGAGACACTTCTGCATGCAACGCTGAAAGGTGGCGCCGGCATTCCTCAAGCCGAACGTCATGGTGAGGTAGCAGAATGCTCCAAACGGCGTGATGAAGGCGGTCTTCAATCTGTCAGCCGGGTTCAGCTTGATCTGGTGATATCCTGAGTATGCATCCAAGAAACTCAACAGCTCGCATCAGGCTGTGGAGTCTATCACCTGATCAATTCTTGGCAGAGCAAACGGGTCCTTGGGGCAGGCCTTGTTGGGGCTCGTATAGTCAATACACATTCGCCACTGCTTGTTCTTCTTTAGTACCAGGACCGGATTTTCCAGCCACTTCGAAAAAAAACTTCCATAATGAAGCCGGCTGCTAGGAGTCGGGCTATCTTTTCTCCGACAACTCTTCTCTTCTCTTCTGATAATCGGCACAGGGGTGCCTGACCGACTTTGCATCAGATCGGACATGTAACTTGTGCTCGGCGAAATCCGTCGGTACACTTGGCATGTCTTTGGGGGACCATGCGAAGATGTCCCGATTCTCACGGAGGAAATCAACGAGCTCGCCTTCCTATTTGCTGTCGAGGTTCGCACCTATGACAGCGTACCTCTCCGGGTGCTCCGGATCCAAGGGTATCTTCTTTGTCTCTTTGGCCGGCTTGAACGAACCTTTGGCTTCCGACTCCTTCGGGTCAGGCGATATCTCCAGCTGCTTGCCGGCCATCGCCACAACTCGTTCAAGGAGTCGCTTCTCGGCTGCGATCACCAGGAACTCGGCCAGCCGACTGCTCTCGGCCGTGCAAGCGGACGACTTCCGGTAGTCGCCGGCCACAGTCAGAATTCCCCTGGAACTGAAAATCTTCATCTTGAGGTAGGCGTAGTGGGGGACCGCCATGAACTTGGCCAAGGCGGGTCGGCCAAGTAGCGCATGTTATGGGCTCTCAAGGTCCACCACCTTAAACCAAATAGACTCTCTTTGGAAGTGATCTTTGTCCCCAAAGAGGACGTCCATCAGGAACTTGCCGATTGGTGAGCAGGAAAGCCCAGGAACAATGCCGTGGAACACAGTCCGGCTGTTCTGAAGTTGTCTTTACTTGATTCCTAACTTCTCCATGGTGTCCTTGTACAGGATATTGATGCTGCTACCCCCATCTATCAGAACTCGCGAGAAACGCGCGACCCGTTTGTCCGTAGCAAAGGTGGCGTCCAGAACCAAGGCGTAGGAGCCCGGACTCGGCATCACTTCTGGGTGGTCAGCCCTGCTCCAGCTGATGGGCTTCTCAGACCAGTGCATGAATTCTGACGTCTCTGAGGCTACTGCGTTCACCTCTTGTCGTTGCAGCCGCCTGCTGCGTCGATCATCAGCCACACTGGTGAACACCACATAGGCTCCATGCTCTTCAGGGTATTCATCTTGTACTGCGCCGACTGGCCTGACTGCCGGCTGCTGGGGCGGAGGTGGAGGCGGCTGCCCAGCAGGCGGGGGTGGCAGGAGGCCGTCTTCCTTGGCGATCCTGGTGAGCCAGTGGCACTTTCGGGTGGTGTGATTCGACGGCTTCGCGCCGCTGTGGAACTTGCAAGGTCCATCCAAGGTCTGCTCATAGGAGAAGGCCAGCAACCAGTTTGGCTTGCCGCCTTTCTGTCGCTTGGGTGGAGGTTGCTCTTCTGGCTGCTGGGCATCAACGGTCGCGACCTGCCGGCTGCCGGAAGCCGGCTGCGGGGCCTTGCGCTTGTTGTCGCCCTGCTGTTGTCGCCGGCCGGCGTCTGCCGCCAGAGTTCTTGGAGCCTGAGGAGCTACTTTGCCAGTCGTGCTGATTTGAATTTCCGCCTTCATGGAGGAGTCGGCCGTGGCATACTTGTCCGCTATGATCAGTAGCTCGTCGAGGGTTTCTGGCTCGTCGCAGAGGAGCTTGTGCTTGAGGAGGGTGCCTTCTCGGCACCCGGCTGTGAAGTATTCGATGGCCTGCACCTCGTGCACGCCCTCGCAGGAGTTCCGGAGCTCAGCCCAACGCGTGAGGTAGTCACGAGTCGACTCGTCAGGACCTTGCACGCACAAGGAGAGCTGACGAGGCTTGGGAGGACGCTTGTACGTGCTGGTGAAGTTGCGGACGAATGCTTCAATGAAGTCGACCCAGCTGTTGATGCTGCGGGGCTTTAGGCTGTTCAGCCATGTCCGGGCCGTGCCCTGGAGCATGAGTGGAACGTACTTTACGGCGACACGCTTGTTGCCGTTTGCTATCCTGACAGCCGTGGAGTAGTCGACTAGTCAGTCTTCCGGCTTCACAGAGCCGGTATACTTGGGCGTGTCTCTTGGGAGCGTGAACCCTCTGGGAAAGGGCTCGTCCCGAATGCGGGGCCCGAAACAAGGCGGACCCAGCTCGTCTTCTTCTTCCAGCGCCAGGGACCGGTGAAGTCGGTCGATCCGGTGGCGGGCGTCATTCTCTCCAACTCCCTCTCGGCAGCCAAGGCGGTCACCGAGAGTCGGATGGTCAACAGGCGGCGGGGAGACTTGCCTCTCCTTGCGGGAAGGGGGAGGCGGATAGTCGTCCCGTCGTTCCACTGCTCTCGGGCGGCCATCTTGGTCGCGCTCTATGATAATGCGAGTCCGACTGTGGCTGACAGCCGGCTCCTTATCCTTTCTTCCTCGGGCGCCGCCAGTCGGCGTCCGAAACGTCGCGCCTTGATCTCGGTGCGGGTCGTCGTTTGGCCGCTGCGGCGCCTTCGTGCGGCAGCCGGCCTCGTTCTGCGTGGCGGCCGCGTCGAGGAGCCGCTGGACTCGCTCCATCATGAGGCGGCGTTCTTCGCCCTCGAAATTGTCCAGCTCATCCGCCGCTGCCTGCGCGGCTCGGATGTTCTCCGCCGGTGTAGCGTACACGGGGCGGCTAGCCCCAAACAGGCTGGCGATGGCTACGCCGCGCTGCTGGACCGCGCCAAGGCGGCTGGGCCCTGCTGGGGCCGGCGAGCCGCCAACGGCGCGATCCATCTCCCGCTGGTAAGCTTCTGACAAGCGTCTCATGCTGGCCAGCTTCTTCGCGCCTTCAATGAGCTGAAGGCGGCGCGCTTCTAGCGTCTCCGCGTCAGCACCTTCCGAAATGGGCGCAGCTAGGTCTTGCAGCGCCGCGCCGAGTGAGTCGGGCGCTCCTCCGCCAGGGAACTCGTCATGACTGATGACTAGCACCTCAGTGACGGTGCTTCCGTCGTTCTCTGCGTGGGGGAGAGGTTCATCGTAGACCACCATGTTGGTGGGGAACGCGTCGATCGACGCGGTGTTGGAGTCGACCAGCATCGGGTCGGTGGAGCCTACGGACTCCAAGTCTATGGCGGCCTCGCCGAAAACGTGGAGTTGATCGAGGAGGCCCGCGAGGAGGTTCTCGGGGCCGCCCGCGCCTACGTCGGACGCAGGTTCGTCGGAGAGGCGGACCTCGCTGACAAGTTCGGCCAAGGAGCTGGCTGCGCAGGCGATCTCAACGCCGCGCAGCGCGTCGATGCAAACTTCGCCTGGCGTGCCTGGCTGGCTGCGCTCGTCAGGGAGGAAAAGGGTTCCCGTCCAGAACAGATCTCAGGACGGCGGTGCACCAGGCCCCACGGTGGGCGCCAAATGTCGGGGGTTTGGTGCGACATATGCCAACTGATGGCTTATCATGGTGGGGGCGAGTAGAACGTCGCCGGTGCCTGGAAACGGGATGAGGCGAAGACATGCACGCCGGCGAATCTTACCCAGCTTCGGGGCTCTCCGCGGAGATAATACCCCTACTGCTGCTTTGCGGGGTCTCCGCATGATCACTATGGCCAAGTGTTTACACGGTTGCTCCTTGAGCTGTTTCTAGTGGTAGAAGAGGGCAAGGCTAGCTCTCTCCTTCTATCTGGTATGGTCTAGAACTACTGGCATCCAACCCCTTGCATGGGTGCCCTGGGGAGTTTATATTGGCCTACCCCCAGGGGTACAATGGTAATTCGACTGGGCGCGGGCCCCGCCGTCAGTGCCTCCGACCTCCGACTTCTCCGCCGACTGCTGGGGCCCGCCGACTGGTCTGGTATGGAGCCGACAGGCCGCGTCTGCCGCGGGCAGGTCTTGCCGGCCGCTGATTACTGTAGCCGTGCTTTTGATGACGCAGGCTTGGTCATGGGGTCGTGGCAACAGCCCCGGCGCCTGGCGGGCGATCACTGTGGCCACTCCCCATCTCATCTTGATTAATGGCGCGTGGGCCCCGGGGGAGGGCTCGGCCGACTCCCCCGGGCCGACTCCCGACGGGTCCGACTGGCGGTTCTCCCGCCGTCTCCCTGACTGGTGGGCCCCGCTGCCTCCAGGCCGTACAGACAAGCCGTCGTGGGAGCAGGACTTGGTACTGTGGTGCTGATGTCAGGGTCGGCCGGGCAACAGTGCCACACCGCACGGAGATTTTCCCGGGTACGGCGTGCTGTGGCCATGCCTGCCCTTGGTAAGGGGCGGGGAGTGGGCTTCACTGTAGCCACGCCCCTGCCCCGTCCCCTTCGATGAGGTCATGGTTTGTTGGAGTCGCCGGCCGACTACTCAAAGCCGGCTTCTCTGGAAGTCGTCCCTGGGATTCGGCCGTGAGCGGGCAGTCGGCCGCCCTACCGTCGACTCCTCAGGAGGCGGCTCTTCGCCCCGGGGTCTTGAGGGGCGCAGCCTGCCCCGATGTCTTAAAAGGTTACGGGACTCAGCTTGGTCTACCCGTGGCCCATTACTCCGACAATATTGCTTTATTATTTTAACTAAAAAATGCAATGGGGATTTCCCCACTGTTTCGCTTCAACAAAAAGTATATATTTCTGTACATTGCATCATCGAACTGAGACAGTGAAATAACTGATACATAGAACAGTTTATCATGAATTCAGGCACGGCATGCTTATAACTTAATGTCAAACAGACTAACTAGTATGCACGCAGGAAGCGTGACAGAACGGAAATGTGCGACTGTGAGCTCACCTGGAATCAGGCTTGATCCGAGGAATGAAGGGAGCACGCATGGCAGGAAGATATTTGCCAAGCGGCAGCCTGTAGGAATGTCACTGCTCAACACAGAATACGCATCAATGACCCTGTTCCCGCGCAAGTCGACGCTAACAATTTCTTCACTGCCCATGTTGAGGTACAGCAGGTCAGTGTTGAGGGGATCAATGGCCACAACCAAAGGCCTCTCCTTGGTACCATCCCCTCCATTGGGCCACAGCGTGTCAAGAGACACCTGGTGCTGCAGCGCCCAGGGGCCGCTCTCGCCATCCAGCATGAACGACTTGATCTGAAATGGCTCCTCCTCTGAAACCTCCACATATAGCAGTCTGCCATCGCTGACCCCCATGCGTCTGTGCTTGGTAAGCTCTAACCCCTCATTGGCGTCTTGGTCAGGAAGCTCGCTGCCTTCCGGCAGCTTGACGTGGCCGAGCTGAGGCTCGTCCTTGAACGGGTCGGCGGAGACGGCGCCCCAGCTCACGTCCACCCACCACAGACGGCCTGCGAAAGCCAGCACTTCGTGATTCCACATGCGCATCACTCGCCCAGGCGGCAGCGGGGACAGCCGCTCCTTGACGTCCCACTCCCCAGTCTCGGAGCGGAACCGACACAACACGAAGTGACCCACGTCCTTGGCCTCGATGAGCTCGGCGGCGGCGTACCTCTTAGGCGGCCCGCGCCCACGGTCGGCTTGGGTGAGGAGCCCCGTGGCCGTTGTCAAATGCTTCGTGCCCCAGGAGGGCGGGACGTGGATTTTTAGAACAGCTGCACCCCGGCCCTTGTATCTGGTTGTCCAATATTGCTTTAAGATCTGTGCAACACAACTAACTTTTCGTATGAAAATTTCTCTTTTTTGTTTCTCTCACATAAAAGATGTCTTGAAGTTCAAACCTTTGCAGCATGGCAAAGCTTTCCATCTAGAATCTAGGATAAATCTTTCAGAATTTTTTGTCAAACATAAATATACAAAAAATGATTTTTTACATTAAAAAAATCGTTTTTGTATATTTATATTTGACAAAAAAATCTAAAAGATTTATCCTAGATTCTAGATAGAAAACTTTGCTACGATGCAAAGGTTTGAACTTCAAAATATGTTTTATGTGAGAGAAACAAAAAAGAAAAATGTGTTTGCACGAATCGCGATGCGCAGAATGGATGGCTAGATAGAGAGGGCCCGGGTGCAGCTGTGCTATTTTATATTTTCGCAGGAGGGCGGGAGGCGGACCAGCTGGCCGGTAACGGGGTTGCACACGTAGCTCACGTGCTCCTCCTCGACGAGATCCTTGGCGAGCACTTCCCTTGGCCTTGGGCTGTCCAGGCTGGCGTGAGCGCTGAAGCGATGCCAGGTAGCTTTGAGGAGGAGGAGGCCGTCGCCGCTCGAGGCGAAGACGATGCTGCTGTAGTTGTCGATGTACCCGCCGGCGCGTCGGTGCTCCATGCTGCTGAAGACCCGCACGAGGAGGGAGAAGAGAGTGGCTGACGGCGGCGGCGCGAGCGAGAAGGACGCGTCTCGGGTGGAGTTGGGCGTGACCGATATGCGGCAGATCATCGCCCAGGGAGGGGGCGAGGCGGCGGCGGAGAGGGGGCGGCGGAGGTGGCCGTGCAGGCGACGGGGCGGGAGCAGCGCGGAGGCGGAGGTGGCCGGAGAGGCGACGGAGCGGGAGCAGCATTTCGGCGGAGGCGGGAGAGGAGGCGGCGGCGATGGATTTGGTAGCAGGTGAAGAGGAGACCGGGCCGGAGAGGGTTTTGGGTGATTTTGGGGGAGGGAATGCTTTGGTGAAGCCGGTCGAAGAGTCCGAGGGAAGGGAAGGGCGCTCGCTCTGATCTGACAGAAGGAACAGCCTTTGCCATGTGCTTGGCATGCCCCCGCCTGGCCGCCTCACTCTCCTTCCTTCCAATCACGCTTTGCCATGTCAGCATGTAATCAATCCCAGCCGGTAATTGCCTGTATGTGTAGCATTACTGAGGTTTATCAGATTGTAAAGTGTCACTCGGCCAGCGCGGTCCATTTCTTTCTCTACCTCGCTTCCAATAATACTAAGCATACAAAGAGTTACACGTAATTACATGCTAACTATGATTTTTTTTCTAACTAACCATCCCTGATTTTCATGAGGGTGGGCCCCTCCTCCCTCTTAACCTTCAATCACAATCCATCTTTTTATAAAACCCATGTAAACCTATGTATGTGTAGCATTACTCCGTGGCTTCAGGACATAGTTGCTCACATATTACAGTAAAATGCCCCCAATTCCCGTTCATCATGAAAACAGATAAAAGCATCGGTTCCAATCCCCGGTTACACTAACACAACAGGGCAAAAACATGATAACCAAAGCAAAAGCATGCCTCCTAAAGGGCGTCCAGTCTAGATTCGTAGCGGCATGGCCTTGACCGGCCGGCGGTGCGCCGGTGAGGGGCGGCTGGAGGCTCTCTGCCGGCGTGCCGGCGGCAGCGCACATCTTCATGGCGAGGCTCCGCACGGATCCGGTCAGCTGTGGGATTGGGGCGACGCGACTTCCGGTTAAAATCACGCTGATTGCGGTCATGGCGGACGATGGCGACGTCTCTGACGTCGTTTCCTTCTCGAGGCACCATTGTTGCAGTTTGTGTCATCACGCTCGGAATGTTCTTGGGGAAACCCTAGATCTGGGTCTACCAGATCGGACGATGACGACGCCTTCGGTGTCGTTCTCCCTCCTTGGGGCATCGTTTTGAAGCAGGAGTTGATTGGAGGGGACAACAGGAGGAGCGGTGTTACATCTACCGCATTGAAGATAGCAGGTCTTGGCGCCGTGGAGGGACAGCAGATGGGCCTGGTCTATGCAGTGATCCCTCTTGGAAATGGGATGGCGGAAGATGGCGACGGCGAATCCTAGAGCGTGTGCATGCAATGCGCGTTGTGGGACGTCTAGACTGGTTGGTGCTCTCAGCTTGCCTAGCAGGCGGCCTCTTGAGACCACTGGATTAGATAGTGTTCGATGACGCGGCATGGCACATCTTTTTACCTGCAGGTGTAGCGACTTTCGCCTCGTATGCGGCTTTGGATTGATCTTTGCATTACTGTGTCATACTCTGGTGAATAACTTAATAAATATGGTTGTATGCATCATCCTAGTGCAGAGGCTGGGATATCCTTTTTTTAAAAGGCATGTTTTTGCTTTAGTAGGTTAAATATAAACTTAAGACTATAAACTCAGTAGGTTGTAGGTATAATTTGAATCCGAATTTCGGCCGCTCAAAACTTGAGACCCATCCGCATAAGGGCAACTGTCTACACTTTGAATGTTTTTTGTGAAACTTTCAATCTATTCAATCATGGTAGTACAAAGAACAAGAGAGGTAATAAAAATTACAACCATGTCCGTGGACCACCTAGCGACGACTACAAGCACTGGAGTGAGATCAAGACGTGTCGCCGTCATCGCCCCTTCCTCACAGGTGTCGGGCAAACCTTATTGTAGTACACAGTCAGAAAGTCGTCATGGTAAGGCCCCATAGGGCTAGCGCACCAGAGCAGCAACCATTACCGATAAAGAAATTCGTAGATCAAAAGGATCAAACCTGTAAACGCTCAAACAAAGATGAGCCAAGACCGGATCAAAACAGATCAACAGAAGGCCAGCACTGACCGAATCCTGCGAGATCCGACGAAGGCACACCTCCACACGCCCTTCGATTATGCTAGACACACCATCGAGATGGGGATAGAACATAGGGGACATTATTCCTACTAAGGAACATCACCACTGCCACACAACCCCAACTAAGAAGCTGAATCTAACAATAACAAGATTTCTTTAGAAAATGAGGATTACCCCTGGCCTCTGCATCTGGGCGATGCATGCAGCCATTTTATTAATTATTCTCAGAGACCTTACAAAGCATTACATCAGTAAGCCTGAAGCCACCATCTAGGCGACACCTGTCGCTACTCCTATCCCCTTGATGTAGGGGTGCCGAATGTCCGAGCCTAATACCAAACAGACATCGCACCAAAGCCTAACATCTAATGCCGGATGCTCCATCCCAGCCACTGTTGGGGAGCGTAGTAATTTCAAAAAAATTCCAACGCACATGCAAGATCATGGTGATGCATAGCAACGAGAGGGGAGAGTGTGTCCACGTACCCTTGTAGATCGAAAGCGGAAGCGTTATGACAACGCGGTTGATGTAGTCATACATCTTCGATCACGATCAGATCAATCCAAGTACCAAACGCACGACACCTCCGAGTTCAGCACACGTTCAGCTCGATGACGTCCCACGAACTCCGATCCAGCAGAGCTTCGAGGGAGAGTTCCGTCAGCACGATGGCGTGATGACGGTGATGATGATGCTACCAACGCACGGCTTCGCCTAAGCACTGCTACGATATGACCGAGGTGGATTATGGTGGAGGGGGGCACCGCACGCGGCTAAGAGAGATCAATGATCAACTTGTGTGTCTATGGGGTGCCCCCTCCCCCGTGTATAAAGGAGTGGACGAGGGGGCGGGCCGGCCCTCTCTATGGCGCGCCCTAGGGGAGTCCTACTCCCACCGGGAGTAGGATTCCCCCTTTCCTAGTAGAACTAGTAGCCCTTCCAAGTAGTAGGAGTAGGAGAGAAGGAAAGGGAAAAAAGAGAAGAGAAGGAAGGAGGGGGTGCCGCCCCCCTAGTCCAATTCAGACTAAGCCTTGGGGGGGGCGCAGCCTCCTCTCTCTCTTTCCCCTAAAGCCCAATAAGGCCCATATACTCCCCGGCGAATTCCCGTAACTCTCCGGTACTCCGAAAAATACCCGAATCACTCGGAACCTTTCCGATGTCCGAATATAGTTGTCCAATATATCGATCTTTACGTCTCAACCATTTCGAGACTCCTCGTCATGTCCCCGATCTCATCCGGGACTCTGAACAACCTTTGGTACATCAAATCACATAAACTCATAATACCGATCGTCACCGAACGTTAAGCGTGCGGACCCTACGGGTTTGAGAACTATGTAGACATGACCGATAATCATCTCCGGTCAATAACCAATAGTGGAACCTGGATGCTCATATTGGCTCCCACATATTCTACGAAGATCTTTATCGGTCAAACCGCATAACAACATACGTTGTTCCCTTTGTCATCGGTATGTTACTTGCCCGAGATTTGATCATCGGTATCTCAATACCTAGTTCAATCTCTTTACCGACAACTCTCTTTACTCGTTCCGTAATGCATCATCCCGCAACTAACTCATTAGTCACATTGCTTGCAAGGCTTATAGTGATGTGCATTACCGAGAGGGCCCAGAGATACCTCTCCAACAATCGGAGTGACAAATCCTAATCTCGATCTATGCCAACTCAACAAACACCATTGGAGACACCTGTAGAGCACCTTTATAATCACCCAGTTACGTTGTGACGTTTTGTAGCACACAAAGTGTTCCTCCGGTATTCGGGAGTTGCATAATCTCATAGTCATAGGAACATGTAAAGTCATGAAGAAAGCAATAGCAATAAACTAAATGATCATAGTGCTAAGCTAACGAATGGGTCTTGTACATCACATCATTCCTAATGATGTGATCCCATTCATCAAATGACAACACATGTCTATGGCCAGGAAACATAACCATCTTTAATAAACAAGCTAGTCAAGTAGAGGCATACTAGGGACACTCTGTTTTGTCTATGTATTCACACATGTATCAAGTTTTCGGTTAATACAATTCTAGCATGAATAATAACCATTTATCATGAAATAAGGAAATAAATAATAACTTTATTATTGCCTCTAGGGCATATTTCCTTCAGCCACATGCCGGGAATGGGTCACACACCGGTCCAGTGCACTCACCGAGGCTACCACCGTCGTTATCCACCTAACCATCTTCATAGCAGGTACTGGCGCAAAGACCTTGCCAGGTCAGCTGTCGACGCCAACATGGCGCCAGACAGCACCACCGCCCCGCGCAAGGCCATCAGGCCACGTCCAGTGCCGAGACCCCGCTACTCCATGCTTGCATCGACGTCACTCTTTACGACGAACTCTTTATCGCCTCCATAACCAAGAAATATTTCCTTAGTCTTCTAAGGATAATTTTGACCGTTGTCCAGTGATCTACTCCTAGATCAAAATTGTACTCCCTTGCCAAACTCAGGGCAGGGTATACAATAGGTCTGGTACACAGCATGGCATACTTTATAGAACCTATGCCTGAGGCATAGGGAATGACTTTCATTCTCTCTCTGTTTTCTGCCGTGATCAGGCTTTGAGTCTTACTCAACTTCACACCTTGCAACACAGGCAAGAACTCTTTCTTTGACTGTTCCATTTTGAACTACTTGAAAAAACTTGTCAAGGTATGTACTCATTGAAAAAACTTATCAAGCGTCATGACCTATCTCTATAGATCTTGATGCTCAATATGTAAGCAACTTCACCGAGGTCTTTCTTTGAAAACCTCCTTTCAAACACTCCTTTAGGCTTTCCAGAAAATTCTACATCATTTCCGATCGTCGATATGTCATTCACATATACTTATCAGAAAGGCTATAGTGCTCCTACTCACTTTCTTGTAAATACAGGCTTCACCGTAAGTCTGTATAAAACGATATGCTTTGATCAACTCATCAAAGCGTATATTCCAACTCCGAGATGCTTGCACCAATCCATAGATGGATCGCTGGAGCTTGCACATTTTGTTAGCACCTTTCGGATTAACAAAACCTTTTGGTTGCATCATAGACAAATCTTCTATAATAAATCCATTAAGGAATGTAGTTTTGACATCCATTTGCCAGATTTCATAAAATGTGGCAATTGCTAACATGATTCGAACAGACTTAAGCATCGATAAGAGTGAGAAAATCTCATCGTAGTCAACACATTGAACTTGTCAAAAACCTTTTTCGACAATTCGACCTTTGTAAATAGTAACACTACTATCAACGTCCGTCTTCCTCTTGAAGATCCATTTATTTTCTATGGCTTGCCTATTATCGGGCAAGTCAACCAAAGTCCACACTTTGTTCTCATACATGGATCCCATCTCAGATTTCATGGCCTCAAGCCATTTAGCGGAATCTGGGCTCATCATCGCTTCCTCATAGTTCATAGGTCGTCATGGTCAAGTAACATGACCTCCAGAACAGGATTACCGAACCACTCTGGTGCGGACCTTACTCTGGCTGACCTACGAGGTTCGGTAGTAACTTGATCTGAAGTTACATGATCATCATCATTAGCTTCCTCACTAATTGGTGTAGGACACACAGAAACTGATTTCTGTGATGAACTACTTTCCAATAAGGGAGCAGGTACAGTTACCTCATCAAGTTCTACTTTCCTCCGACTCACTTCTTTCGAGAGAAACTCCTTCTCCAGAAAGGATCCATTCTTAGCAACAAAGATCTTGCCTTCGGATCTGTGATAGAAGGTGTACCCAATAGTCTCCTCTGGGTATCCTATGAAGACACAATTCTCCGATTTGGGTTTGAGCTTTATCAGGATGAAACCTTTTCATATAAGCATCACAACCCCAAACTTTAAGAAATGACAACTTTGGTTTCTTGCCAAACCACAGTTCATATGGTGTCGTTTCAACGGATTTAGATGGTGCCCTATTTAACATGAATGTAGTTGTCTCTAATGCATAACCCCAAAATGATAGTGGTAAATCGGTAAGAGACATCATAGATTGCACCATATCTAATAAAGTACGGTTATGATGTTCGGACACACCATTACGCTGTGGTGTTACAGGTGGCATGAGTTGTGAAACTATTCCGCATTGTTTCAAATGAAGACCAAACTCATAACTCAAATATTCTCCTCCATGATCAGATTGTAGAAACTTTATTTTCTTGTTATGATGATTTTCCACTTCACTCTGAAATTATATGAACTTTTCAAATGTTTCAGACATATGTTTCATCAAGTAGATATATCCATATCTGCTCAAATCATCTATGAAGGTCAGAAAATAACGATACCCGCGGCGAGCCTCAATATTCATCGGACCACATACATCAGTATGTATGATTTCCAACAAATCTGTTGCTTGCTCCATTGTTCCGGAGAACGACGTTTTAGTCATCTTGCCCAAGAGGCATGGTTCGCAAGCATCAAGTGATACATAATCAAGTGATTCCAAAAGCCCATCCGCATGGAGTTTCTTCATGCGCTTTACACCAATATGACCTAAACGGTAGTGCCACAAATAAGTTGCACTATCATTATTAACTTTGCATTTTTGGCTTCAATATTATGAATATGTGTATCATTACAATCGAGATCCAACAAACCATTTTCATTGGGTGTGTAACCATATAAGGTTTTATTCATGTAAACATAACAACAATTATTCTCTAACTTAAATGAATAATCGTATTGCAATAAACATGATCAAATCATATTCATGCTCAACGCAAGCACCAAATAACACTTATTTAGGTTCCACACTAATCCTGAATGTATAGGGAGTGTGCGATGATGATCATATCAATGTTGGAACCACTTCCAACTCACATCGTCACTTCATCCTTAACTAGTCTTTGTTCATTCTGCAACTCCCGTTTCGAGTTACTAATCTTAGCAACTGAACTAGTATCAAATACCGATGGGTTGCTATAAACACTAGTAAACTACACATCAATAACATGTATATCCAATATACCTTTGTTCACTTTGCCATCCTTCTTATCCTAAAGTATCTAGGGTAATTCCGCTTCCAGTGACCAGTCCATTTGCAGTATAAGCACTCAGTCTCAGGCTTAGGTCCAAATGTGGGCTTCTTCACTTGAGCAGCAACTTGCTTGCCGTTCTTCTTGAAGTTCCCCTTCTTTCCTTTGCCCTGTTCCTTCAAACTAGCGGTCTTGTTAACCATCAACACTTGATGCTCTTTCTTGATTTCTACCTTTGCCGATTTCAGCATCGCGAAGAGCTCGAGAATTACTTTCGTCATCCCTTGCATATTATAGTTCATCACGAAGTTCTATTAACTTGGTGATAGTGACTAGAGAACTTTATCAATTAATATCTTATCTGCAAGATTAACTCCCACTTGATTCAAGTAATTGTAGTACTCAGACAATCTGAGCACATGCTCACTGGTCGAGCTATTCTCCTCCATCTTATAGGAAAAGTACTGTCAGAGGTCTCATACCTCTTAACATGGGCATGAGTATGAAATACCAATTTCAACTCTTGGAACATCTTATATGCTCCATGGTTTTCAAAACAATTTTTGAAATCCCGGTTCTAAGCTGTAAAGCATGGTGCACTTAAATTGTCAAGTAGTCATCATATCGAGCTTGCCAAACGTTCATAACGTATGCATCTGCTCCTGCAATCGGTCTGTCACCTAGCGGTGCATCAAGGACATAATTCTTTTGTGCAGCAATGAGGATAATCCTCAGATCACGGATCCAATCTGCATCATTGCTACTAACATCTTTCAACTTAGTTTTCTCTAGGAACATATCAAAAATAAATTAGGGGAGCTAAACGCGAGCTATTGATCTACAACATAGATATGCTAATACTACCAGGACTAAGTTCATGATAAATTAAAGTTCAATTAATCATATTACTTAAGAACTCCCACTTAGATAGACATCCATCTAATCTTCTAAGTGATCACGTGATCCATATCAACTAAACCATGTCCAATCATCACGTGAGATGGAGTAGTTTTCAATGGTGAACATCACTATGTTTATCATATCTACTATATGATTCCTCGACCTTTCGATCTCAGTGTTCCGAGGCCATATCTGCATATGCTAGGCTCGTCAAGTTTAACCTGAGTATTCCGCATGTGCAAAACTGTCTTGCACCCGATGTATTTGAACGTAGAGCTTATCACACCCGATCATCACGTGGTGTCTCAGCACGAAGAACTTTCGCAACGGTGCATACTCAGGGAGAACACTTATACCTTGAAATTTAGTGAGAGATCATCTTATAATGCTACCGTTAATCTAAGCAAAATAAGATGCATAAAAGATAAACATCACATGCAATCAATATAAGTGATATGATATGACCATCATCATCTTGTGTTTGTGATCTCCATCTCCGAAGCACCGTCATGATCACCATCGTCACCGGCGCGACACCTTGATCTCCATCGTAGCATCGTTGTCATCTCACCAACTATTGCTTCTACGACTATCGCTACCGCTTAGTGATAAAGTAAATCAATTACAGGGTGATTGCATTGCATACAATAAAGCGACAACCATATGGCTCCTGCCAGTTGCCGATAACTTGGTTACAAAAACATGATCATCTCATACAATAAAATATAGCATCATGTCTTGACCATATCACATCACAACACACTACAAAAAAGACACATCCGTGACATTTTGGGCTAAACGAATTTTTTTTCTATCATACATATGACACTTCTATGATGATAATTGTGACAAAACCAGGTATCATCATAGATGTGGTGGGCTCCTACTTCTATGACAAAAATCATGATAGAAAATGGGCTTTTCGTCCTGGGCGGGCCGGAGACGCAGCTGCATGACATTCTTTGGGCCGTCCATGATGGAAAAAACCGTGGTAGAAGCGAGGGGGAGGAAATTTTTAGGGAGTTCCCGGTTACGGTGGGAGGTCAGGGGCCGAGCGATGCACGTTTCTCTCGTACACGTACGTGCGTGTGTGCGAGGCGTTGGCTCTAACTAAACCCGAGCGAGGCATTGGGCTCTAACTAAACCCGAGCGATTGCACTGCAGGCTACGCATTACTGAACCCGAGCGATCGATCGATGGCTGTTAACTGAACCCGGTCGAGCGATTCCTTGGCTACTGCTGCTAACTGAAGCCGATCGATGCTGCCTCTGGATGTACAGTGAG
>NC_041382.1:542189135-542194304 GCF_002162155.2 Triticum dicoccoides
GATGAACAGTTCCCGGTGGGGGTGGATGAACAGGACCCCGTGGTGTTGCCTCTAGATGAATAGGACCCTGATCGATCGAGCCGGTTAGCACTACTAGGGAAAAGCCTAGCAGCAGCGCGGGTTTTCGGCCTTTTAGTAGCGCGGGGGCCGGCGCTACTAATAAGGCGCTACAGCTAATGTATAGCAGTAGCGCTGGTCCACCCGCGCTACTGCTACACAAGTGTTGCAGCAGCGCGCTTAAAGGAACCTCGCTGCTGCTAATAGCTATAGCGCGCTTCCCCTATGCGTGCTACTGCTACAACCACGCTGCTGCTAACTTTTCTCCACTCGCTACTGCTAATTTTAGTAGTTTTTTGTTTTTTTCCGGCATATTTGTTTTGTATTTGAACAGGCTTTATAGAAGAATCTTTAGCACATACAAATGTCATCATGATACACATACAAATGCCTGCGAGACCACAAATATAATCATAGCATATACATACAAATAGTCTCGTCATAATCATCATCCAACACAAAGTGGTATCTTCTCATCATCTCGAAAATAGCGATACATGCAAGTCTCGAATACTTGCAACTACAACATCATCCATCTAAACAAAGGTATACGCGAGAAGAGCTATCACTATGAGTGAGAGCGGAACTATGCAGTACATGAGATGGCGGTTATGAGTCCTTTCTCGCGCTAGCGTGAACCTCAAGTAACTAGCTTCTCCTTCTTGTCTGCTTTTGAAGCCTTTATGGCTGGCGTCTGAGAACCCATTCACTTGCGCCTGACACTCATGCCACTTGTTGTACACCCTCGGAACCTTCCCTTTGTACACGACATAGCAGTTCCATCTCGCCATCAAGAAACTAGGTACCTGTTAGAGATGCATGTTCATGAAGAGGATGTACAATCATATATATGCAACAAAATATACTAGAGAACACCGAAAAAGAAAGGGTTAGCAACTAGATGCAACACACAGTATGCAAATTAATTAACTAGAGGTACGCAAGTCATCGTACGCAAACTAACAAAGTAGCGTTACGCAAGTTCGGCAGGGATCGTGGACATCACAAAGTTGCATCGCTACAAATAGTATACAAGTTCAACCGACACATATCATCATCATCGGCATCATAAATCACTAGAAGTTCCATCCTTCCATATCATCGAGGATGGACCCTAGCTTCTTGAACGGCGTGAGGTCTAGACGTTGCATGCCTATGTGAGTTCGGACGTCAGATCGCGATATAGGGCCGTGGTGGAACATCCCCCTTCTCATCGACGACTTCTTTCATGATGATCGTCGCAATGTCGCTTCGGATGCGAAAGAAGTCATCTCTAAGTTTATAATCCACTTCTCCATGAGATTCTAGCCACTTGTGGATATGATCATCATTTCTGCTTCTCATGCGAAGCTTTTGGTGATCCGTGTTGAACTGAATCATGAGATGGAGGATGTACAATCCATCCTTCTTGCTTGGTTTTGGGACTTGGATGCAGGAGAAGTTAGTTTTATGCGCGAAACCCATCTTCTTGTTCCTTTGTTTCCTGATCTGCATGTGGCCACCTCTAAAGCTGAAGCCTTGGAGAGCATCATCTAGAATATTCATTATGTGGGTGTAGTCTTTTTTCTCGTAGTCTCTGGAAGGGTCAAAATACACGGCGTGGGAGACTTGCGGATAAAGAACGATAAGGACGACGCGCCCATTGCTGCAGGGAAAAGACACCTCAAATTATTCCCCATAGAGAGAGAAGGAATGATTGAAATGTATGAAAGGGTTGTTCGAAACTGACTTACTTTGGATGATAAGGCACGAGGACAATTTCCCGGTCCTTATTCTGTACCATGAAGTTTTGGAGGTAGTCCCTAGCAGTTTCATGCTCAAAGTCGCCGAGACTCAAGAAAGACTCGTGCATGTAGTACAGATCCGCCACACAGATTTGCGAGACTTCTTCACTGTTCATGACAGAGCTCATATGTAGCGCAAAAAGGCGGACGATTGTAAAATCGAGCCGCCTTGTCAAAAACATCTCAAAGATATGGTCAAACCGCAGGAAGAACACCTCCACGGGCTGTGTCTCGACGTAGCACTTCCCCTCAGGCACACGAGCCGCGTATGTCGGATATCCTGGATCCTTTGAGGCTAGTAGGCTTTTCTCAGTCGACAACACATGGTCGTGCAGTCTCCTAAGATCCCCTGATAGTGCCTCTAGCGGTTTCGGCGGTAGCATCGGCTCGCCCGTGAGATGGAACATGGCCGCACCTTTCACGGCTACACGCTCTTCAGAATGCATCGTTTGGCTGCTATGTGCTTTGGCTTGTTTGGAGGCAGCTATCTTCCCCGATCTCTTTCTCTCCTTTTTCTTGGGCACACCTTCTAGACCCTTCCTTAACCCCTGCCCCAGTGTTCCCGGGATAAGTACTGTACGACCCTCGTGCTGGGATAGTTGAGCCTGTGTTGAGGCAGCATCTTCAGGCGTGTCCTGTGAGGATTTCATGAAGAGAGACTTTTTGCAATCCCTGCTACGACCTTCCTGCCCGGGCATATCATCCATATCCTCATTAGCAAGCTGATAGCCCGATTCGTCATATGGTTGACTCATCAATTCTATGTCACAGTCATACGCGTTTGTATTGAGGAAATCCATAGGGTCGACCTCCGTCTCATCATCCATTCTCTGTTCTACAGGACAAATTACATCAGCCAGCACTATTGCACCCCCTTCATCATGTCGTCCGCCGCTCTCACCCGACACTATAGGAGCTGGTAATTGCGTAGGCGGGGTGGTGGTCTCCGCACATGCTTGTTGATGTGTGGTTATTAGTGTGCTCTCGGCCGGCTCCAGACGAATAAGATTCTTCGGTCATAGCAGCACCCAACCCTTGCAGCTTCCAATCCGCGGCGGGGTCTCGTCGTCCGCTCCCACATGCTGTACTGGAGGAGGTAAATCCTCGTGCCCCGATTTCACACTGGATAAGCTAACCCTGAAGTGCCCAGCAGGGATCGGCTGGTTGTGGAACGTGGGTTGCAAGGGGTCTATTATCATCCCCTTTCCCACGTCCACCTTCTGGCCTTTGATCAAGTAGAGTATGGTGCACGGGGTTTCTTTCGCCTGCAAACACATATGTCTGTGGCGTAAAACATCCGAAAGGCAACAAAAATGGAATATTATATATATATGGTGGTGCGACATGTAATTACCGTGATGGCGTCGAGCTCAGCCAAAGACGAAGGCCCACCGGGTGCGCCAGAGACTGAGGACGGGCTGCTATGAGCGGGAGCGGCTGCGAGAGGAGGCCCGGTTGCGTGGGCAAGTGATGGTGCGATGATGTTGTTGTTCATGGAGTTGCTCCCATTGAAACTCGGCAACGGGAAATCATGTACCGTCTTGTCTGGATTTTCCTTCGTCCAGTTGATGATAACTGGAACCAAGTTAGTAGCGAAATCATTTCTGCAGGCAGTTACAGCTGCATTGACTGCCTGCTGTAACAACTCATATTTGTCCTCGGCTACTTTTTTCGCGTCCTGAGCTACTTTTTTCTCGACCGCAAGCTTCACCTCCGCGTCGATGTCCGCCTGACTAAACTTCTTTTTCTGCTTCTTGGCCTCCGGGCCCTCGTTGTAAAACACCTTCCACGTGGCGCCATCTCCAGCGCCGTGCACATGACCATATTGCGGCCGCTGGCCCAAAGGGAGTCCCTTATGTTCGTTCAAGGCCCAGTTGAGAGGGGTGTCCCACTTGGGCCTCATTGGAGATGTAGGGTTTTTGGCTGCAAGCTGGTGTTGCTTCTCCAGTAGTCTAATCAATTTCCTTGTGATCTTGTCTGTGTAAAAAACCTTTTTCTCCTTGTCCCACTTGTAGCGGGCCCTGATGAAGTCATGCTCCAAGGGTTGGTGAACTTCGCGAAGGGGTCTGGGAGACCCGTGGCTTCACGTTCCGCGTCCTCCTTATCCCATATGGGCTTTTACCGAGGTAGCCACAGCTTCCAAGGCGATGCTTCCCCGTGTTCCTTTGCTGAAGGCTCTTGAATTTCGCAGCCTTAGCCTTGGCGTCCTCGGTAGCGCAAGTGTCCTTGAACTTTTCGAACTCCTCTTCCGTAAGTGTCGGATTTTCCTCCAGAATCTTGGACAGGGGTTTCTCAGCCTCAATAGCTCGTTTCACCCTCGATTTCTAGGAGGCCAAGTCATTGCTGAACATGCCCATGGCATGATTGTTAATCTTTTTCATCTTCTGATCATCCCACGGTTGTTCTATGTTATCATCCCGATCGGGGAACTTGAATCTCTTGTGCAACTTTGTTAGGAGCAACTGCGTCAAATGTTCTTTACTCCTTAAGTCATCGTCATTGATGCTCGCGCATTCCCGTAGGATGCATCCTACTTGGTTCCCATAGCACTTGTGAGGTTCTTCCGGCTCTAACGGCTCAAACTTGCCAGGTGCCATATTTGTGATCACAAGTCGTCCAATCCCTAGTTTGTTAGGTTTTCGTATCCTCTGCTTCTTATGCCTCTTTTCGGTACCGGCATCGGCGCCGGTATCTTCCCCGGCAGTACCTTCCCCACCGGTCTCGGCGCCACAATCGGTGCCGGCACCGTCGGTGTCGGTGTCGGCGTCAGTACCATCATCGAGGCGGACCTGCAAACCTTGCTTAGCAGTCAAAAAGTCGAGGTAGTCTTGTTCACCATCATAATCCATCTCGTCTGCATCTTGGTCAGAAGGCCCAGTTTCTTCGTTGTTGGACATGTTTCCTATGATTAAGTGTCCTCATTTATTTCTAAAAGTATGAATAAATGAGAAATGAGATAAAAAAGAAATCTATGTGCCAGCACTCGATATGCCAACTATGTAGCACAAATCATGCCTTTATTCACGGGAAATTTCGGCATGACCTTTGCTAAAAAATGGACATATCGAGCGCCTGAAATTCACCGGAACGGAAATGAATCAACATTCCGGCGTAACATAGGCAACTCGGATCATTTACCAAAACATGACATATCCACATATCACACGTCCAGTTCAAATTTGCATATAAATTCAGCAAATTTTGAAACCTATCTAAATTCATAACTAAATAGATAACCTAATTAACATAACTAAAACCTAAGTAAATTAACCCTAGCTAGCAGAGAGAGAGGGGGGGGGTTTACAGAGGGTGCAGGGCGAGGAGGCAG
>NC_041382.1:542194314-542194829 GCF_002162155.2 Triticum dicoccoides
TTGTTCGACATGTTTCCTATGATTAAGTGTCCTCATTTATTTCTAAAAGTATGAATAAATGAGAAATGAGATAAAAAAGAAATCTATGTGCCAGCACTCGATATGCCAACTATGTAGCACAAATCATGCCTTTATTCACGGGAAATTTCGGCATGACCTTTGCTAAAAAATGGACATATCGAGCGCCTGAAATTCACCGGAACGGAAATGAATCAACATTCCGGCGTAACATAGGCAACTCGGATCATTTACCAAAACATGACATGTCCAAAACATGACATATCCACATATCACATGTCCAGTTCAAATTTGCATATAAATTCAGCAAATTTTGAAACCTATCTAAATTCATAACTAAATAGATAACCTAATTAACATAACTAAAACCTAAGTAAATTAACCCTAGCTAGCAGAGAGAGAGGGGGGGGGTTTACAGAGGGTGCAGGGCGAGGAGGCAGGCCCAACGACGGCCGAGGTTGGGAGGGGAGGAAGCAGAGGAGGGAGGCGAGGGCCGA
>NC_041382.1:542195032-542203547 GCF_002162155.2 Triticum dicoccoides
GGGTCTGGGGCGAGCGCGCCGAGGTCGGGGGCGGGCGCGACGGTGCGACGGGGCCGGGGAAGAGAGAGTGGGGATTTGGGGGAAAAGAGGCGGGATGAAGCAGGGAGAGGGAGAATTTTTGGTTAAGTGGACGTAGCAGTAGCGCGTTTACACGAAACGCGCTACTACTATTACGAGCAGCTATAGCGATTTTCTGCAGAAACCGCTACTGCTACCTTGACTAGCTGTAGCTCTTTTTCACTAAAGCGCTATTGCTATAACCAGTTTCCCTTTTTTCTTTTCCTCAGCACAATAGGAACATATATATATTACATCATTGGACCCTTGCATAATAATGGCTAAGTGTGTATACAAAATAGGAACATATATATATATTACATCATTGGACCCATGCATAATAATGGCTAATTAAGTGTGTATACAAAATAGGAACATATATTTCCATTTTGCAAAAGCATGAAATATTAATCACACCTCTATCTCGAGATCGAGCACACGGTGGAGATGATGATGTAGGGAGGTCAAAAGTGCACAAAGCTCTTCTTGACAAAGAAAGATCTAGTTAGGGGGCAAATAGGTCACTTAACTAAATGCTACATCTACCTAGCTAGCTAATTTGGGAGGAGACAACTTCAACTAGTGGAGGAGGGAGGAAAAAGAGAAAGGAGATGAATTAATGGAGGTGGTGTAGTTATAGCTAGGAGTAATGAAGAGAGAGAAAGGTAGGTAGAAGAGGGAGAGTAATGGGGGGAGAAGTATTGAGGAAGAAGAAGAGTGAGAGAGGGAGGATGTGGGAGGTAGGGGAAAGGGAGGAGAGGAGATGGGGAGGGGAGGTGGAAAAGGTGGTGGGTGCTGCGTCTTAGCAGTAGCGCGGGAGAGAAAGCGTGCTGCTGCTAAGAGCGTAGCAACAACGCGCTTTCCTGTCACGCGCTACTGCTAAACGGGCCAACCCTGTGCACAATTTCAAAATTAGCAGCAACAAGGTGACAAAAAAGCGCGCTGCTACTATGGCATTAGCAGCAGCGCGCTCCCTGGCGCCGCGCTACTCGTAAACTTATGTCGTTGTGTACTGTCGGTGGATTTTTGTAGCAGCGCGGTTTAAGCGTCATGCGCTACTGCTAAGTTTGCACCAGTAGCGAGCTTTCCGTAGCCGCGCTGCTACTACTTAGCAGCAGCGCCTGTTTTTATGTCGCGCTGCTGCTAAGATTCTGTGTATAAGGTTTTCCTTAGTAGTGTGGGGCTGGATGAACATGACCCCGTGGAGGGCTGGATGAACAGGACCACCCCGTGGAGGGCAGGAGGAACAGTAGACGGTGGAGGGGTGCCCGTGGAGGGGTGGTTGAACAGGACCCCGTGGTGTGGAGGGCTGGATGAACAGTAGATGGTGGAGGGGTGGTTGAACAGTAGCCGGTGGAGTAGCGCGCGGTGGAGGCTGGATGACAGGAGCCCGTGGAGGCTGGAGGAGGTCGACGGTGGATGAACAGTAGCTCGTGGAGGCTGGAGGGGGTCGACGGCGGAGATGAACAGTATCCCGTGGAGTCCCGTTTTGCGGTACGCCACACCCCTCCCGATGAACAGGACCCCCGTTTCGACCGTAGCGCTCCAACACAAGTTCGTTTCCTCCATTTTGCGGTACGCCACACCCCTCCATATCAACAGGACCCCCGTTTCGACCATAGGAGGTCCGTTTCCTCCGTTTTGCGGTACGCCACACCCCTTCCGATCAACATGACCCCTGTTTCGACCGTAGGAGGTCCGTTTCCTCCGTTTTGCGGTACGCCACACCCCTCCCGATCAACAGGACCCCCGTTTCGACCGTAGGAAGTCCGTTTCCTCTGTTGTGCGGTACGCCAGGCCTCGTTTCCATCGCCTCTTCCGTCCAAGCCCTCCCGATGAACACGACCAAGCATTCCGTTCCTACCCATGAACACGACGACGATGTTGTTTCTCTGTTCCGACCCAGCCATGTACACGAGCCCTCGCCGTACGTATGCGCAAGTAGGCATTCGAGACCCCGCCCGTATGCACATATACGTGGCCGTATTTTCTTTCTTGCACCCTGGCCGCCTCTACTACGACACGTGCGCGCCTCTACATCCACCAGTATATATGTACGTACACGTTCGCGACCAGAATGACAATGCTACGTACGCTTCGACCAGGTGGGTCCGGACTGTTAGGCACTTCCTTGCGTGCGAAGGTATAGCTGGTGGGTCCCAGCAGTCAGGGGAAACATTTTTTCACGAAATACGGTGGCCCGTCCGATGGGTCCCTGCTGTCAGGTGGAGGAATCATTATTTTCCGCGTAATAAGGAGGCACTTCCTTGCTGCCACCGTGGACCCAGCTATCAGCCTCTCCACGTACAGTCCACGTCCGATGGAAGTCGTTCGTTGACCACGTTGACCACGCCATGCCGAGAGCACCAGGGCGGTGGACAACAGCGAGGCCTAGGAACGGGACGACGCGGAGCCGGTGAAGACGCGGCAGTGGATGCCCACTCGGAGAGGAGTATGAGGGTTCACTCGTTCGGCTGCGGTGTGAGGCTGCCGTCGCCGTAGGGCCTGGCCAGCGGTGGGAATAGTAGGGGGCGGTGAGGCCTCCGCGGCAGCACAGCCGGCCACGGGAGGCAGGAGCAGGCGGCACGACCGGCGCTGCTTTGGGCGGCTGGAGCAAGAAGACCAGAGGTTGAAGAAGCACTACGACCATTGGATGGACATCGTACGGTCACTGGAGCTAGAATCATGCATATTGACTAAGTTGACAAAGCCCTCCGTCCCCGTCAACTTAGTAGGCCCACAAGTCAGCCTCCCACCAAGGTGGGTCCCAGCTAGCAGGGGGTATTCATTTTTTTTGCATAATAAGTAGGCACTTCCGGTGGGTCCGAGCTGACAGTAGGGGGAACGTTTTTTCGCGAAATACGGTGGCCCGTCGGGTAGGTCCCAGCAGTCAGGGGCAAATGTTTTTTTCGCGATATACTGGTGGGCGTCCGGTGGGTCCCTGCTGTCAGGTGGAGGAATAATTATTTTCCGCGTAATAAGGAGGCACTTCCTTGTGGCTGCCATGGACCCAGCTGTCAGCCTGTCCATGTACAGTATTCTTCCGATGGAATTCGGTCGTTGATCACATTGACCACGCCGCGCCGACAGCACCACGGTGGTGGACGACAGCGAGGCCTAGGAAGGGGACGACACGGAGCCGGGGAAGACGCGGCAGTGGATGCCGACGCGAAGAGGAGTATGAGGGTTCACTGGTTTGGCTGCACTGTCGTCACCGCAGAATAACAAGGGGTGTGGGTGAGTGGAGTGGAGGGATGGCCTGGCCAGCGGTGGGAGTAGTATGGGGGTGGTAAGGCCTCCGTGGCAGCACAACCGGCCACGGGAGGCAGGAGCAGGCGGCACGACCGGCGCTACTTTGGGCGGCTGGAGCAAGAAGACCAGAGGTTGAAGAAGCACTACGGCCGTTGGATGGACATCGTACGGTCAGTCAAGCTAGAATCGTGCATATTGACTATGTTGACAAAGCCCTTCGTCCCCGTCAACTTAGTAGGCCCACTATACTGGGTCCCAGCTAGCAGGGGGAGTATTCATTTTTTTGTGTAATAAGGAGGCACTTCCTTGCGTGCGAAGAGATAGCTGGTGGGTCCGAGCTGTCAGCGGCGGTAACGTTTTTTTCGAGAAATACAGAGGCCGTTTCGGTGGGTCCCAGATGTCAGGTGGAGGAAATCATTATTTTGCACGTAATAAGGAGGCATTTCCTTGCGTGCGGCCGTGGACCCAGCTGCCAGCCTCTCCACGTACAGTCCACTTCAGATGCATGTCGGTCGTTGACCACGCTGATCACGCCACGCCGAGAGCACCGGGGCGGTGAACGACGGCGAGGCCTAGGAAGGGAATGACACGGAGGCAGGGAAGACTCGGCCGTTGTTTTTGTTTCCCACGCGGAGGGGAGTATGACTGTACGAGGGTTTACTGGTTCGTCTGCCATCGCCGGAGAATAACATCAGGTGTGGGTGAGTAGAGGGATGGCTAGGCCAGCGATGGGAGTATGGTGGGGCAGTGAGGCTTGCGCGGCAGCACAGCCGGCCGCAGGGAGGAGGGAGCAGGCAGTCCCGCCGGCGCTTGTTTGAGCGGCTGGAGCAGGAAGAGCAGAGATTGAAGAAGCACGACGGCCGTTGGATGGACATCCAACAGTCACTGCTTGTGCGTCAACCTTTTTTTAGGAAAGCCTCAAATCTATGGAAAACAGCATACATCCCATCTGCCATTATTTCTAATAATTTTCAGCCCATTTGCTAATTCTTAAGGTTTTTTTGGAGCCCATATTTTTTTTGTTAGCATTATAGCCCAAATTGTGGCCACGGTTAAAAAATTATACGAAATTTTGCATATTTCGGTGCGGTTCGAACTATTTTTGATCCCGAAATTTGGACTCACATTCAAACTGATTTAAAAAATGTATATCGATATAAAATCCAACAAATTCTCCACGCATAAAAATTAATGTAATTTAAAATCTTGAAATGAAAAAAAGATATTTGAAACTAATTGCCGGTTTGATGTGTTTTAAAAATGTATAACCCATTTCTCATTACTGATGGGCCATTTTCTCGGCCAACCGAATGAAAGCTCTCCTCGTCTTGAATTGCAGCCCAACAGGCCTGACAAAGCGACTTGCTTGGCAAATCACAAAAAAACTTGGGTGTGGCCGTGGACCCAGATGTCAGCCTCTCCACGTACAGTACTCTTCCGATGGAAGTCGTTCCTTGACCACGTTGACCATGCCGCATGGAGAGCACCACGGCGGTGTACGAGGGCGAGGCCTAGGAAGGGGACGACGCGGTAGTGGAAGCCCGCGAGGAGAGGAGTACGAGGGTTCACTGGCTCGGCTGCAGTGTGAGGCTACCGTCGCCGTAGGGCCTGGCCAGCGGTGGGAATAGTAGGGGGCGATGAGGCCTCTGCGGCAGCACAGCCGACCACGGGAGGCAGGAGCATGCGGCACGACCGGCGCTGCTTTGGGCGGCTGGAGCAGGAAGACCAGAGGTTGAAGAAGCACTATGGCCGTTGGATGGACATCGTTATTTTGCGCGTAATAAGGAGGCACTTCCTTGCGTGCGAAGATATAGCTGGTGGGTCCGACCTGTCGGTGGGGGGAACGTTTTTTAGTCCATTTGGTGGGCTGGGTGAAACAATGATGTAGCATCTATGCAGCCCGTTTAAATCCCATTTGCATTTTTCTCGATATCCGCGGACTTGCTGGGCTGGGTGAAAATATCATGTTGGGCTAGACGGAGAAATGTTATAAAAACATAAACACATGATTGCACGTCAGTAAAATCTTTGCAAGCTTATGTACGCAATCACTAGGAGTTAACTTGCCAAGTTATATATAAACAATTATTATTATTATTTTGTAAGAACTTTCAACTTACGAAATAAAATATCATTTTAATTTGATGAGTTAATAGTACGTGGGGTATTATTATTTTTTAGGCTAGACGTGGGACAATTGAGTTGGTTCTAGGGGAAAGTACTGGGAGAAAACTCAGTTTACATCGAAAAAGAAAGTGGGAGAAAATTCAGAGACCTGCTGGGTCCACCTGAGGAGGGGAATATGTTGGGAGGAAGGAGATTCAAAGCATGGCAGCCGAGTGAACTAGTTTTTTTTACGGAAAAGTGAACTAGCTTACATACATAAGCAAATAGCCACTAAAAAAGCAATCAGGTTAATGGGTTCTAAAATAAATATTTCGGACAAAACAGATAATTACGACACATAGGATATTGCATGAAACACTCAGATGATAAAGGTGCTTATAAACAGATAAAGTACAACATCTAGACCTTCCTGGCACGCTTGATCATGACGCTGTGGCTGTCCGTGTACTCGTCGGTTACGGGAAGCAGGCACGCCCTCATGTCCAAGATCTGCCTGTACATGTCGTAGCATGCGTATGCGTCCTTGGCCCCGTAGGTTATGTAGGCTAGATTCAGAGGTACCTCCCACGTGTTCAGGTTGTCTTCTTTCATGTTGGCGTATCAGGGGTCGATGATGGTCTCAGCGAGGTCAACCACGGAGTCCTTCTCCTGCCCGTTGCTGATGATCTTGTATTGCTTCTGGATGTCGACAAGCTTATTGCACCAGATGGTCGAATCGTCGCGTTCTTCCTTCTCTCCACCATAGCGAAGGTGCAGTCGGCACTGCCGATGAAACGGGCGAATGCTCCAGAACCTGGTGCAGCCATAGGACCGAGGCGAGGCAGAGCTTCACCGAGTTCGTATCGTTGGTGTACATCACATTCAACTTGGTGCAGCCATAGGACTGAACGGCGAACTCAAAGGGGAATTCCTTGCTGAAGTCCATATCCAGCAGGCTCACCCCTCGGATCGCCATTGGAGTCTCTTCGAGTGAACGAGTGTGTAGGCGGTGGCAGCAGTTCGTTTTTCAGCTCCTGGGGAACTGGATTCAATAGTAAGCTGAGTGTGTACAGGCGACAACAGTTACTACCCCTCCCTCGTCTGCTGCACGCCCGACAGAAGATGCACCCTCGGCCACACGTCGGTTCACGAGCGGGTCTGTATTGGTACTGTAATAACAGGAGTTAGTGGTCACTTTACTTAAATTTAATTAGCTCTAATAGAAATTTATACTTAAAACAAGCAATGCATTCGCTTGTTCTATCAGTGCCACAGGTTCAACATGCACAACAATTAGAATTATTATTCTCGGGACGCACACGATCAGCACATTTGTCGCACTTTCACAAAGATAATACTACCAAGTTTGAACTGTTTGTTATGGTTGTTGTCCTCTGCATCATCATGTCGTGTTTCCCAGCTTGCAAGATTCAGAACCAACAAATAAGATCCTAATAATAAGTACAACAAAGATGCCTACACATCTCATTGATTCCCAGCTTGCAAGATTCAGAACCAACAAATAAGATCCAAATAATAAGTACAACAAAGATGCCTACACATCTCATTGATTCCCAGCTTGCAAGATTCAAAACCAACAAATAAGATTCAAATAATAAGTACAACAAAGATGCCTACACATCTCACTGATTCCCAGCTTGCAAGATTTAGAACCAAACCATTAGAGCCTTTTGATAAAGTGAATATCGGGATTAAATCCATCTTTGCTAGCCATGTCATACAATCGAAGAACTTGGCGAATGCTCTTGACCGTCACAATATCTGTAGTTGAGTTCCTGTTTGCATAGCACAAACCAGGAGAGCATGATTTCACTTTAATAGTGGCCTCCTTTACTCAACCTGCAGCTCCACTCGGATGAAGCCTGCCTGGACTTCCATGATTCAATTCATGCGCCTTTTTTTGCAGTTCACCTGAAATGAAGCAAAGATTGCATCATTCAGCTAGCAAGAAGTACTTGCTCTCGTGAGCTGGCAGGTTCTTCTTTAGTAGTTGCACTAAAATTGAGGAACATTAAGGTTGGCTTTCTGGCTCATGTAAGGTGCAACTATAATTTTGTTATCCTTTTGTGCAGTTCCACTAAAATAAAGTTCCATTGTGGTGACAGTGACGACTCATCTTGCAAAGGCTAATAAAATGTTGCATGAGATTACCAGCAGAACTAGACGGAGATTTTGGAAACTCCAATCACCATTTTCTGTAGTTCCACCAAAATTGAGAGATGTTGCCCACGTGACATTTTAGTTGAACTCCACAAGACACTCATTCCAAAAAAAGTGTTTTGTGCAGTTCACCAAAAGGTCACAATAGCAACAAGGTGAAATGGATATCCCTATCTGCACAAAAAGATAGAAAGTAACAGTTGCTGGTCAATAAGAATATACGAAACATATACAAAATGAAAAGAAGCATCTTAATTATGTTCATGGCAATCACGCAAGGACAGTAGAAATTTTAAAACGTCAGCAATGCTTCATGTTACCAGAAGCATTACGATCAACAATGAGATTCCTCAAATATGGGATTACTTTAATGGTGGCATTGCTTATTTACCAGACACAGTAAATCAACAACAGCTAAAGAGTTGGTTTAAGGGCATGGGACCATGGGGACACCAGGACACTCAGTAGTGTAAAGGAGCAACTTACTTATCATACTGGGGAAAACAGCAGGAGTGCCATTTGTAACACAGTTTAATTGCATCTTATCACTGGAGGCATTAGATTAACAATAACACTGGTTAGACATGTCCCTAAGGTAACAGTGTGATCGCTTCATTTTACATGCGCCCTTACATTAACAACACCAAAAGGTTGGTATAAGGACATGCGATAGTGGACGCATCAGCACAATGTACCTACAAGGAGGCATAAAGTGGTGATGCCGAGTTTGTTCATTCTATGTGAGGGCAGCAAACCTAATCCTGGAGACCTTGTACTATGTGAGGGCAGCAAATCTAATCCTGGAGACCATTTACTATGTGAGGGCACCAAATCTAATCCTGGAGACCTTTTACTATGTGAGGACAGCAAATCTAATCCTGGAGACCTTTTACTATGTGAGGGCAGCAAATCTAATCCT
>NC_041382.1:542203824-542228545 GCF_002162155.2 Triticum dicoccoides
ATGGCAGCAAATATAATCCTGGAGACCTTTTACTATGTTATGGCAGCAAATCTAATCCTGGACATACTCTGTTGACTTGTCTACCAGCCGCCACTTCCTATCCTTTTTTCAACCAATAATAGATCTGTTCCTTATCCAGTTTGTACTGCATTTTCCCATTATTTCCCTTTTTAGCCAAGAGACCGGTTGGGTATCCGGTCTCTACTACTTTCACCATATTATTTCCTCTTTGAATCAAGTCCTAGATTCATGCTACAACTTTCCCCCCTTTCTTCGTTGTTTGAACAAAGCCCTAGATTTGAATGCATGAAGTAGCTTTACCTCTAATAATACTAAAAATTTAGGTGGCTTTGGAAGAGCTGATGGGAGTAGAAAAAGATGCACATGCAGACACGTGGGGAGCTGGGGCAGTAGAGTAAGGCCGCTTTTGAAGAACTTATACCTGAGGGTCGCCGGGATGTCGGCGGTGGCAGGTCGGATCTGCGGACAATACGGCAGGGAGGAAGAAGGGTCGGAGGACCTCCCGAGCTGGCGCTGTGTCGGAGATAACGGCATGGGCAAAGGATCGGGCCCCTCCGGCAGCTGTGGGTTTCCTCCCTCGGCGGTGATGACCGCGTGAACGATGCACCTTTTAGTCCTCTACACACACCGGCCGAAGGGATCCGGCCGGATCTGTGACTGCAGTGAGCAGAGAGAAAATGTCGCTACCGCTATCTTGTTTATATCTGGAGAGGATGAGAGAATGAAGAGAGCAACCCTAGTAAAGCAAGCGCTCAGGCCCCTGCGTCCATATATAGTGGAGTGAATATCTTTTTTCTCTCCACAACAAGCGTTTCAATTTGTGTACGTGGCATTAAAGAAAAGAAACTCTGTATTTAAGGTGACTACTATACGACTCCTACTTACTACTACTAGTAGTACTACAGTATTGTTCACTTGTGCTCCCCGCCCCTCCATTCATTGAACAACCGCACGGGTGAATAAACATACAGTACTTACTGTATTTATATAGAACGAATAAGCTCGAACTATTTTCACATAGTTAAAAGTTGAGGGCAGGGCTTTTCCCGGGCAGTACGCGCGGCAGTTTTCAGGTAGGCGATTGACAGAGAGGCGAGGAGGGTGAGCGAGTGGGGCTGTGTGATTTGACGGCGCGTTACTGCTGGAAAGACTTGTGATATGACCACTCACTATAGTCATGAATTACTGGCGCTCCGACCGGGGTGATGCCCCCCTTCCGTTCCGTGCTCTAATCTGGTGCATGACACGTCGACCCAGATGCTGGCGGCCACATAGCATGGAGCCGACCCCAACGATTTTAAGCTTACAGTCACGGTACACGCTATCCTAGACTACTCTACACATGAAACTGCCACATGAGCGTCCGGGCTGCGCTTGGCTCTTCGCCTCTTCGGGAAGTCAAACAATGATGGAGTACTATTGCACTGGAGGAGTACTACAGTACGCTTCTAGCCGTCTGACACCGATTGAACTGCTGCATGTCCACTGCGCGCGGGAGGGAGAGCGTGTAGCGAAAGCTTCTCCTAGTCTTGCCAGCCACCACGCTCATGGGCGAGGGAGGGACGCTCCTGCCTTTACGTGTATGACAGGTGGGCCCGACAGGTGTGTGGCCAACCTGTCATACAACCAAAGGCAGGTGCAGTTAAGTCGGGGAGGGAGAGAATAATCAAACTTCTCGTTGATGTATGAGTTGACGCGACACATGAAAGCACTACACTCAATATATTTCAATAATTTGTGTTTACCGATGCATTAATTACAATGCATGCATGCATGCCGTGACTCTCCTTTTGATACTTGCATGTGTTGATTTAATGCACCTTGAAGTAGTATAAAATATGTGACGGTAAAGCTTTGTAATACCCCGGCCCAAGTCGAGAGATGGTTGTGCACGAAGAGGGCAAGATCATGCAAACCGAACAGGACCCGACGATGGAGCTCTCTAAGGTCTCGATGGACCTCACCGTGCTCCACTGCCCCTTGTGCCTCCGCCCCTTGACGCCTCCAGTGTATGAGGTTCGAATACACCTCGTCCGTTCGGCTGATTGAGCAAGGTGCAGGTTTCTTGATTGATGTGCTGTTCGATTGATTTCTGCTGTGCAAGGGAGGGGACCTGGCCTGCGCGGACTGCCGCGTCGAGCGCCCCGGGAACCAGCGGCAGTGCCAGAAGTGTGAGCGCGGCGGTGGCTTCGACGTGCGGAACACGGCGGTGGACTCCGTCCTTTCGTCGGTGAGAGTGGAGTGCCCGCATGAAGGCTGTGGGCTCTACGTCACTTACTACATCAATTTTCTCTTAATACTTGCATGCAATGATTTAATGCACCTTGGAATATGAACATGTGTTGGGGAACAACCAAATTGAGCCTTATAAAATGGAAAAACTAAAATTTTGAGATAAGCCCTATAAAACCGGAAAGGAGAGAGAGTAGAAAAAGAAGTACTCCATTCGGGAATAGTGCCGCACTTCGAAACTTGAACCGTCAATAAATTTTGAGCTTGCGTCTCGTTACATTCCAAATTACTCCACGCTATATTGAATTGCAAACCTGTTCACACCAATCACAACCTAAATGGTTTCCCACTTTGGAGCGTATTAGTACTCGGTTATAAATACTAGTATGCCAAGATAACTGCGCATTCCTCCTCAACTCCTCATCCACAAAAACAAACAAGCCATTCAGCATCCTTCCCTTGCGTCTGCCATGGCCAGCATGAGTTCTGGGTCGAGAGATTGCCACCAGGGAGAGGCGATCATGGAAGCGGAAGCACGAGAGATCTCCCGCCTCGCTGCGAGAGCAGCCGACATGTCCCGCAGCATGGAAGTAGCAGCATAGAGGTCCCGCCGCGCCGCTGAAGCAGCACAGAGGTCCCGCCGTGCCATCGATGTAGCAGACTGGTCCGGCCGTGCCGCGGAAGCAGCAGAGATGTCCCGCCGTGCCGCGGAAGCAGCAGAGATGTCCCGCCGCGCCACGAATGCGGCAAAGATGTCCCGCCGCGCCGCGGCAGCCTGGGAAAATTTCTCGCGTGCAGGCGACGACTGTTACACGCGCATGCATGCGACTGTCCATGGCCAGATGGATCTGATCTCTCGTTTTGCGAGGTTGCAGGATGACATGAAAGCCTCCTTTGAACAGGCTATCGGCGCACTAAGGGAGGGCAATGAGAGGCTCTGAGCCGAGCACGACTTGCTGAGGGAGAAGATCGTCCGAAGTGCAGACCAGCAGGAGGAGACCAGTGCCTTGTTGAAGAGGACCGGCGTCATCATCAAGAAACTTATGGACGAGAATGACATGCTCCGCAACAAGCGCCAAAGGCTGGTGGAGGAATCCGTGGATGTTCTCAAGCAGCGTCCTTAGGACACGAAAGAGCTCATCTCCGCTCGCCGCGGAGACTAGTTCCCGCGGCCTGCAGCAACGCATCAAGAAAGTAGAGATCAGCGAGCCAGATCCTTGTATTCCTTCTTCTTTTGCCCTTGTGTATTTCGGGCGTAGCCGCATGTGGCGTTTTTAATTATCTTTCTAATTATGTAAGACAATTAATCGTCCTTATTTTTCTGTGGAAGATCAATGTTGCGAGGCTAGGATGGAGAAAACTCTTGCTATGGCAACCCTGGCGTTGCTGTTCTTCTAGTTGCTGCTGGGCTTCCTTCAGTTTCCTGGTTTCTTTTGATGTAATAATCGGTTTAGGATGTGGATTGTGTCGTCGGTTGTAATGTTGGGTTCTAGCGCAGATGTTTGGCCTTTGTTGGCCTCTTGGGATGTTGCAATTTCAATCTGGTAGCTTTTAGTCCTTCGTGTTAGGCTGGAGTTGTGCTGAACTTCTTGTGAATTGTGTGGTTTTCAGTAATGAAAATCGGAAGGGACAAGCCCTTCTTTGATAAAAAAATTAACCGTCCTTATATATTCATCAGTCTTGCTATAAGTCGCAGTAGATGCTATATAGGTCCTTTGGATCTTACATCAAGTTCCATGCTTTCAGATTTTCCTTTTTCTCTCTTAAATCTCAGTCGAGTGAGACATAGCCACACCATTAAACAAAGGCTCGGGCGCCATTAATGGAGACCTTGGGAGAGAGGTGGACGGCAGATGGAGGTCAAAGGGCTCTCCTCCCGATAAGCACGCGCAGGGGTCTGATCGCACGCCTCTCGTACTACTCAAATAGCTACCCTGCATGGCGCCTCCTAGCTAATAAAAAATGGGGACGCGTGGCGGCACGTAAATGGTACTAGTAAGTAGAACGCCCGCGGTTTCAACAATACTTGTGTTTCCGATTGTAACGTGACATCACTTGTTCCAAAATGACTTTGTTGATTGTTAATGTGTGTGCCTTCGCAAATCAGACTGCAAATTTACCACAGCATGTTGGTGCCATGTCATGGCACCAAGCCAAGTTTCATTATTTTCATGCGTGTTTTGGATTTACAGGAATTAAAAAACTAAGTTTCTCAATGTTTCCAACCCAGCCACGACGCCCAGAATTTTGAATTTCATTCCCATTTCTTGCATGTAACCTAGAAATTTACCCGAGGACACACATGTGATTTTTCAACCAACTTTGGTGCACTGGAACATGTGCTTGTATTTCAAATTTGAATTATGCACACAAAGGTGACACGTTCCCTCCCAGAACCACGAGCCTTCTTGAGAGAAGCTCCGATTTGCAAGAAGCTTATACCAAAATTTGTTCCTATTTGGCCATTTTTTTACCACGGCATGGTACTACCATCACATGACACCATGCCAAGTTTCATGATTTTAAAACCAAGTTTCTCAATGTTCTCGACCGGACCACGATGCCCAGATGTTTGAATTTTATTCTCATTTTTTGCATGGGACCTAGAAATTCACCCGAGGACACAAATGTGATCTTCAACCAACTTTGGTGCACGGGAGCATGTGCTTGTAGTTCAAATTTGAATTATGCACATTAAATGACCAAAAACTCAATTAATGTGTAAATAAAGCCAAACGAAGCCGGAATAATTCCAAAATTTTAACAGGTCACTCATGTAGTTCTATGTTGCCTTTGTAAATAAACTCAAGGGGGACAACGTATATCCTTTCGCACTCAAAGGTGGCACGTTCCCTCTCAGAACCACAAGCCTTCTTGAGAGAAGCTTGGGTTTGCAAGAAGCTTATACCAAAATCTGTTCCTATTCGGCCAATTTTTTTTGCCACAACATGGTAGTACCATGACATGACATCCACGCCAAGTTTCATGATTTTCAGACGTGTTTTGGATTTACAAGAATTTTAAAACCAAGTTTCTAAATGTTCTCGGCCGAGCCACGATGCGCAGATGTTTGAATTTGATTCTCATTTCTCACATGGGACCTAGAAATTCACCCGAGGACACAAATGTGATTTTTCAACCAACTTTGGTGCATGAGAGCATGTGCTTGTAGTTCAAATTTGACTTATGCACATTAAATGACCAGAAACTCAATTAATGTATAAAAAACAACAAACGAACCCGGAATAATTCCAAAATTTAATAGGGCACTAATGTAGTTCTATGTTGCCTTTGTTAAACTCAAAGGGGGGGGCAGCATATATCGTTTCACACTCAAAGGTGGCACGTTCCCTCTTAGAACCACGAGCTTCCAAATTGGCCCAATTTTTTACCACAACATGTTAGTGCCATGACATGACACCATGCCAAGTTTCATTCTCATTTCTTCCATGGGACCTAGAAATTCAACCAAGGACACACATGTGATTTTTCAACCCACTTTGGTGCACCGGAGCATGTGCATGCAATTCATATTTAGATTATGCACATTAAAAGTCCAGAAACTCAATTAATGTATAAAAAGGCCAAATGAACCCGAAATAATTCCAAATTTAACAGGGCACTCATATTGTTCTATGTTGCCTCTGTAAATAAAATCAGGGGGGAGGCAGCGTATATCATTTCGCACACAAAGGTGACACGTTCCCTCTCAGAACCACGAGGCTTGTTGAGAGAATCTCCGGTTTTGCAAGAGGCTTATACGAAAACTTGTCCCAATTAAGCCAAAAATTATACGTATGAAAACAGGGTTTAGATTATCCCAAACATCTCGCTACCTAGACCAATAATGTACCATGATTTGAATTCAACATAAAATGGATACAAATATTTGAATTGGAGAGCGTATGGTACATGTAGTTCATAGTGAAATATGATTACTGCTATATGTATGTTTTTTGTTATCAAGATAATATTTAAATTATTGTATAACTTGACAACAATCATATTCAAATAAGGAAAATTGATTCAAATTTAGTCCATATGGTAGACGACAATATATATGTTCACATGGTGGAGTAAAATGTTCATATATGATGGAAGATCAAAATGTACGACTACATCAATTATAAACTGCAAGGTCAACTAACGATATATTCGAATTCAACATAACGTGGATTCAAAAATTGAAATTCGAGATCATGGCATCTGTAATCATATAAAAAGGGACCTTACTCTTTCTTTGGTGGGAATTGATTTGTTTTTTGTTCCTGTTGAGGGAAGTGAGAATCGATTTGGTACTGTGCAGGGTAATCTTGTTCTCCTGATTTTTTTACATTTTTCTTGTAGTTTTTTCAATGGCATCTATAGCAATATAGTAAAAGGGGACATGACTCTCTTGTGTCTTGTATGAATTGTTTTTTTATACGTTAAGTTTGTTCTGCCGAACAAGGAATCCGCACCTTGTTATCCCGAATTTTTCAAGATCGAGTATCTTTTGTCTCACCTGCTTTGAAACTCCCGCTTCTTCAACCCGCGCCGCGCCTTGTTATCCTAAAATTTGGACGCGCGCGAGAACTCCTTCCTCATCCGAAATCGCTCCCGCAGCCCAGAAACGCGAAATCCCCCTTCTACCCCTCAGCCGGAAATGAAGCTCCACGTCGCGGTGTCAAAACCGGTGGGGGTACGCTGGTAACTTACCCTACATTTTGGACAACCGCGTCCCTAAGCTTGGCTCCCCCTCCCCCTTCGCCCCCCATTCATACGCCGAGGCCGCCAAAACCCGCGAAACCCCATGCTCCTCCGTCGGCCTCCCGACCGCCACCCAGCCGGAGACTCTTCCCCGACTACGTCGTCCACTGCAACAGCTCGCCGTCCCTCATCTACCACACCGGACGAGGATCCGTTGTTGATCTCGTCGTCCCGCCGGATCAGCCGCCCCGTCCTCCACCTCCAAGGAGCTGCCCCGACGTTCGCCTCGTCTATCGCGCCACCTCAATCCCCACAGCGCCGTCTTGACCTGCCCCACCGGAACTGTAGCACCCTCACCAATTCCTCCGATGAAGCCGAGGCCAACTTGGCACAACCAAGGAGGTTCTGCACTCACCGCTGCATTTTATCTTTTATTCGATCTCACGGGGCTGCCGGTGCTCGATGCCGAGCAGACATGGCGTGTCTCCATCGACGGCGCCGTCGCCGGCCACATCATCCACGACGTCTCTCCCCCATGTCATTGCTTCCTCGGCGTTGACTTCCACAATGGCACTAGCTGCAGCTGCTCCGGCTCTCGCCCGCGCTGCGGCTCTGTTCTTGCTGTCGGTCGCGCTGCTGCACTGCTCCTGCTTTCGTTCGTGCCGCTGCTCTGCTCTTGCTCTGCTCTTGCTCTCGCTTGCGCTGCTATTGCTGCTGCTGCACGACCTCTGGCAGCTACATGAGTTGCTGCTTTAGCACTCGCTCGCGGTGCTACTACACGACTTGCTCTCTGCTAGTGCGTTCCCTGCTCGAGCGTCTGCTGATTTAGATCACTGCTTCTCTGCTACTAGTGCTCGAACACCCTAAACATCTATTGCAATGCTCTGTTACTAGTTCAATCAGTTTCGACAGTAAAATTCAGTTTCGACTGTGAAGTTCATTTTCTTCAGTTAAGTTCAGAGTGAACAGTACTTACAGCATCTGTCGGAGCGGCCGTGGCGCGGTTGATGCGTTTTACATCTAGCACTTTTTGGTGATGTATGTTACATCATCTATTGCAGATGATATTAGGGTCCCACTTCAGATTAACGTTGTCTGTCTTGTCATGCTTCAGCCTCGTCGCTGTACACCTTAGCGGAGCTGCTCCAACGACGGAACCGTCCATCACAGCGGAGCAGTACCCTCGGCGCCGTTTCCAGAGGCCTCGGATCTTCTTCCCCGCCTCCGACAGTCACACCAGCATCATCACCATCCTCCACGTCCAACCCAATGATGCTGAGGTCCACAAGGCTATGCCAAAGAGTTTGTACACTCGTCGCATCACTTTGTTTCTCCATTCCTCTGTTCTTCCAATTCATGCGAGCCAAACACCCAGGTTGACTGAAATCCTATGTTTCCAAATGCTCTATTTTGCATGTGCATTCCTATCCTATTCCTGTGTTTTTCCTGTCCCTGCGTCTATAGAATTCTCCAATTCTAAGGAGCCCTTACAGATTTACTTCATTTTCAGATAGGCATCAAAGAAAACTCTGTGTGTTACATCCTGCTCCTGCCGTGCCGTCATCCGCACCACCTGAGGTGCACCATCGACAGAAGCGTTCACTGCAGCAGAGATCCCCCCTGCAGACTTCCTTTCGCCGCCTCAGATCATCTTCCCCATTGCCGACAGCCACGCCAACTGCATTACCATCACCGACTGAGCAGATGAACCTGAGGACTACACAGTTCCGGAAGAGAGGTCGCAGTCTTTCGTGTTTGCTTACGTTATACATCGGTTATTATTACCTGCTACTTTATCGTTCAATCTTGAGTTTTGAATTGCCCATGGGTCTCATATCGAGCCAGCAATGAATAGTATCTGTCTACTATCTAGTTCATCTGGGGTCTTCTATGTGGTTCATGTTGGGTGGGCAACAAACAATAGATGATCCATTGTCTATCTTTTTAAACTGAAGCTATAATCTACCTGGTATCATTAGTTTTGGATCCATCCACTCGTTTGCTATCACCAGTCTTGATTTTTGCATGCACCCCTTAGGCCTTACAAAATCTAACTATTTTTTTATTATGCATTTCAGATATTGTACACAATCGTACTGAACATGTAGAGAAAAAGAGAAGACCGTTGCGTGCGAATATAATGTCATGCAGACGCCGCTCCACGGTGGGCGAAGTGCCCCCCCCCTCCTGCATTTCCAGATTGTATTCCAGATGAAGATAACAGTTCAGATGGAGATTCAGAAGGAGCTGACCACGCCTGTTTACCACCTGAGGTGTTTGCTCTAACCTGGCATGCTGATGTTGGTCATATCATGCATATGGCGCCTTGCATTGCTTACATTATACATTTTATATGTCATCAGCTTAGTTTAGATTTGCTTTGTGTGAATGCCACCTGTTTGGTTTCTATATCATACTCCCACCATTCCTAAATATTTGTCTTTTTAGAGATTTCAACAAGTGACTACATACGGAACAAAATGAGTGAATATACACTCTAAAATATGTCTTTATACATCTGTATGTGGTAGTCCATTTGAAATCTCTAAAAAGACAATTATTTAGGAACCGAGGGATTATATGGGAATTATGCAATGCCATCTTCTTTAGCCAGGCATCATATACGTGAATCATGCAATGCCATCCTGTTTAGCCAGTCATTTGTATATGTGAATTGTATCGTGCCATATTTTTTCCATAATGTATTCCATTTGTCAACAATGTTCATACATTCATCTACTCTTCCTGTGCATCAGCCATTTGAGTCGGTCATTGGAAAATCTGGAGTGAAAACAAGGTCTTCTGAGCAGTCAGTGCTACCTGTCGATGCAGATTTATTGCTGGTTACAGATAGCTCCTCAGAGGAGGATTCAGAGAGAGATGACCAGTCGTATTCCCCTCCCCCCCGAGGTGCATGCTCTAACTTGGCTGGGTTATATTGCTCATATCTTGCATTTCCATGCCATCTGCTTAGATTAGACATGCTTTGTGTGAATGCCTCATGTTTGCTTTCTATATCAGATACGTGAATTATGCAATGCCATGTTTTTCAACCAGTTATCATATATGTGAATTATGCACCGCCATGGAGCCAAGCATCATATATGTGAATTATCTCATGCCATCTTTTTTTTCATTACGTATTCCATTTGTCGACAATCTGTGTATATTGAACTACTCTTCATGTGTATCAGCCATTTGAGCCGGTTATGAAAAAATCTGGAGTGAAAACAAGGTCTTCAGATCAGGCAATGGTACCTGTTGAAGCATATATCTCGATGGTTATAGGGAGCTCCTCAGAGGAGGATTCAGAGACAGACGACCAGTCCTATATCCCACCTGAGGTGTATGCTCTAAGTTGCAATATTTATATTTCTCATATGATGCATATGGTGTCTTGCATTGCTTAGTTTAGACATCATATGCACACTATTGAATTCTATCTGCTTAGTTTAGAGATCATACATGCGAGTGCCAGTTGCTTAGTATATGAATCAATTATGTCAATTATATCATGCCATCCTGTATACTTAGACAACATGTATGTGAATTATTTCATCACAACCTATTTTAGAAAGACATCATATAGTTTTGTCATGTCATCCTATTTAGGTACTCATCATATGTTGAATCATGCCATTATATCCTGTTAAGTTATCCATCATATATCTGAAACTGTGTCATGCTATCCTGTTTAGTTAGGCATCATATATGTGAAACTGTGTCATGCTGTCCTGTTTGGTTAGAAAACATACATGTGAATTACCACATCTGTCTATCATACAATGTCTGTACGTTCAATTTCTTTTCTTGTTTATCAGCCATTTGAATTGGAGGGGGTGATGGCAGTATCTAAGGGAGAAAAAACCCGTTCTTCACAAAAGACAGTGCTACCCGTTGATGCAGATAGAACCATGGTTGTACTGGCCCCACAAACTAGCCCCAGCACACATAATCGAGACTCTTACAGATTGCACACTTACACCGTTGGGCAGAGAACCAGCTACAACCCATCTAACCGCAACCCTAGCGGATAGTAACCCACTTATAGTTGACAAAGCACCATGTCCACCATAGAGTACCCCCACGCGAGCAGTTTGTAAAGCTACTGCAGTGCCCAAAGCACGAAGACCACCATAGCTAACCCAAACTCCACGTTTAAAGCAGAAAAGCAACTATTCTCAGGTCAGATTCCGTAGCTATGGTCCATACTCCTTTGCTGTTGCATCACTATTTACTCATACCAACTACTTTCGAATTTGAAGGATCCAATTGAAACTCCAATGGCGCAACAGGTATGTTTTAAACCCATTTCTTTAACTGGATTGCTGTTCTAATTTCTTGCTCTATGTTGATTTCAGTTTAAGTTGCATAAACAGTTATGTTCTCATGTGATGCATATTACAAGTGCTGCCAATGCTGTGTAGTTTCTCACACTTATATTCTATCTATGCTGCCGTGTCTTAAAAATATATGAGTTGAACATTGTCTCTATCTTAATTAGGGAACATAAACTGGAATGATATGGACAATACAGTGACCATAGTACATAGATATATGTTTGTTTCATGCTGTTATCCTGTCCACCTTACTACTGAACCGGTTTACCAAAATGAGTTTCGTATACTACAAGCTAAACCTGTGATGTGTCTGCTTGTTTCTCTTGTAGTATGCAAACAGAATATTGGAGAAGAGCACCCCACTATGCAATGGTAGAGAAAGTAATGCAGATAAGGTTCAAGATAGTGAGACAACCCTGTTAGTCTCCAAGAAAGGTGATAAAAACGATCTTGTAGACAGTGAGAAAACCCCACAGTCCTGCGTTGATGTAGTGTTCGAGTTACTGGCCAGTACCGCTGGCACAAGCTCTTCCAACTCGCTGCCTGAATCACTTCGGCTTCTTCAGTCTCAGCTACAAGCTGAAAGGCATCAGTCAGCTGTGCTGCGGCAAGAAGCCGAAGGACTGAGGAAGTCCCTGCAGAATTCAGATGCGTACTTTCTTGTGCAACAGCAAGCGCTGGAGGATTTAAGCGCCAAACAAGAGAAAGTTAATAAGGTTGCTAAGCATCTTGCCAGCATTATGGGTACCCAGGATATTGTCTCTTGAGCTCTCCTGAAGTGGTTTCAGTTCTGGACTTGTTTTGCTGCGGCGTTTATATGCTGGTGTGTTCCCTATATTTGCACTGGTGGCGAACTTTGATGCCCAGTGGATGTAATATGTGTAATAGCCGTGATAGCCTAGCATAAGTTGCTCGCTTATTTATTTCCTTGTTTTGTTTATTTGTTTGCTTTTAGTCAATGCAGTTCTTTTTCCACGGTTTGATAGTGGCTGCAATAACCTATTTTTTAAAACTAGGCCACAATAACCATGGGCTAATATTTACTTTAGTGACACTGGGCCTCCTACGGGCCGTAGAAACAGTAGGCCTTCTACGGGCTGTAGAAACAGTAGGCCTTCTACGGGCCGTAGAAACAATGGGCCTTCTACGGGCCGTATCATCAATGGGCCTTATACGGGCCATATGATCGATTGGCCAAACATGGGCCAATAACAGGCCTCATTATGGCCGTAAACGGGCTAGAGTTGGAATTGTCCGTTGATGGGCCGACCATAACGAGCCATCGTTAATAGGCCGTATTTGATGATGCTATGAAAACGGCCCAATGAATTAACAGACCACAAACGGGCCGACTGTAACCACGGGCTGAATTTGGCCCACAAGCAGAAAATGACAGTGACGGGCCGTAAGTAAACGAATGCTGGAAATGAGCCCAAGAATAAATCGGCTCTGAGAAGGCCGAAAGATAACATGGGCTGGAAATGGCCCAACGGAATAACGGGCCGTCAATGGGTATAAAGTGATACATTGTTCATCACGGACCAGTTTCACCACGGGCCGTTAATGGGTGTAAAGTGATACACTGTTCATTACGGGCCAGTTTCACCACGGGCCGTTAGTAGGCCAAGAGTTACATAGGGCCTCATATGGGCCGAAAGACGTCATGGGCCATACATGGGCCAGAAGTGAGAACGGGCTGGAATCATATTGGATGGCCCAGATGACGCTACTGGGCCTAATTCGGATAGGGCGTAACGGGCCTTGGGTTAGAGGGCTGTAAATGGGCTATATTCGAATAGGCCGTTAACAGGCATTCCATGGGTCGGCCCGCCAGCTTTTGACCAAGTCAAACGGGCCGGCCTTTACACATGAATGGGCCTCTGTTGGGCCGTGCCACGTGTCGACGTATCATAGGCGCCTATCTGACCCACTGACGAGCAGACACGTGTTTCGTCCGGCCATTAAGAATTTTACACGTGGAAATTTCCCATTGGTCGGGGCTGTTAACGGGTTATGGGATCCAAAACCCGACCCGATAGCTTAACGGCATTCCGTTACGGTGGATGCGACGTGTCGGTCACCCTTGACGAAAGCACTTCTGTGACGCGCGATTTATCATCATGGAAGTGGACACTTCCGTGATGATAATTTTGGTAATGTCATGGAACACTTCTACGACAGCACAGGTATGACTATCTTGATTCTGTCATAAATTTGTCATGGATGTACATGCATGACAAAAAAGCGACCTACTATGACAAACACGTATCATCACGGAAGTGTATTTTTTTTGTAGTGACATGCCCTGCAAAAACAAGTTAGACATCCTCTACTTCGTTGTTGCGAGTTTTACGTGGCTGCTACGGGCTGAGCAAGAACCGTTCTTACCTACGCATCAAAACCACAATGATAGTTTGTCAAGTTAGTGTTGTTTTAACCTTCTCAAGGACCGGGCGTAGCCACACTCGGTTCAACTAAAGTTGGAGAAAATGACACCCGCCATCCACCTGTGTGCAAAGAACATCGGTAGAACCAGTCTCGCGTAAGCGTATGCGTAATGTCGGTCCGAGCCGCTTCATCCAACAATACCGCCATATACTCCCTGGCTCGCACTTGTGTTCTACTCATGCATATAACGTCTACGCATAAACCTGGCTCGGATGCCATTGTTGGGGAACGTAGTAATTTCAAAAAAATTCCTACGCGCACGCAAGATCATGGTGATGCATAGCAACGAGAGAGGAGAGTGTGTCCACATACCCTCGTAGACCGAAAGCGGAAGCGTTATGACAATGCGGTTGATGTAGTCGTACGTCTTCATGATCCAACCGATCCAAGTACCGAACACACGACACCTCCGAGTTCAGCACACATTCAGCTCAATGACGTCCCACGAACTCCAATCCAGCAGAGCTTCGAGGGAGAGTTCTGTCAGCACGACGGCGTGATCACGGTGATGATGATGCTACCGATGCAGGGCTTCACCTAAGCACCGCTATGATATGACCGAGGTGGATTATGGTGGAGGGGGGCACCGCACACGGCTAAGAGAGATCAATGATCAATTTGTGTGTCTATGGGGTGCTCCCCTCCGCCATATATAAAGGAGTGGACGGTGGGGAGGGCCAGCCCTCTCTATGGCGCGCCCTAGGGGAGTCCTATTCCGACTGGGAGTAGGATCCCCCCTTTCCTCGTAGAACAAGAAGCCCTTCCAAGTAGTAGGAGTAGGAGAGAAGGAAAGGGAAAAGAGAAGAGAAGGAAGGAGGGGCCGCTGCCCCCCTAGTCCAATTCGGACTAAGCTTTGGGGGGCATGTAGCCTCCTCTCTCTCTTTCCCCTAAAGCCCAATAAGGCCCATATACTCCCTGGCGAATTCCCGTAACTCTCCGGTACTCCGAAAATACCCGAATCACTTAGAACCTTTCCGATGTCCGAGTATAGTCGTCCACTATATCGATCTTTATGTCTCGACCATTTCGAGACTCCTCGTCATGTCCCCGATCTCATCTGGGACTCCGAACTACTTTCGGTACATCAACTCACATAAACTCATAATACCGATCATCACCGAACGTTAAGCGTGCGGACCCTACGGGTTCGAGAACTATATAGACATGACCGAGACTCATCTTCGGTCAATAACCAATAGCGGAACCTGGATGCTCATATTGGCTCCCACATATTCTACGAAGATCTTTATCGGTCAAACCGCATAACAACATACGTTGTTCCCTTTGTCACAGGTATGTTACTTGCCCGAGATTCGATCGTCGGTATCTCAATACCTAGTTCAATCTCGTTATTGGCAAGTCTCTTTACTTATTCTGTAGTGCATCATCCCGCAACTAACTCATTAGTCACATTGCTTGCAAGGCTTATAGTGATGTGCATTACCGAGAGGGCCTAGAGATACCTCTCCGACAATCGGAGTGACAAATCCTAATCTCGATCTATGCCAACTCAACAAACACCATTGGAGACACCTTAGAGCACCTTTATAATCACCCAGTTACATTGTGAAGTTTGGTAGCACACAAAGTGTTCCTTCGGTATTCGGGAGTTGCATAATCTCATAGTCATAGGAACATGTATAAGTCATGAAGAAAGCAATAGCAATAAGCTAAACGATCATAGTGCTAAGCTAACGAATGGGTCTTGTCCATCACATCATTGTCCTAATGATGTGATCCCGTTCATCAAATGATAACACATGTCTATGGTCAGGAAACATAACCATCTTTGATAAACAAGCTAGTCAAGTAGAGGCATACTAGGGACACTCTATTTTGTCTATGTATTCACACATGTATCAAGTTTCCGGTTAAAAAAATTCTAGCATGAATAATAAACATTTATCATGAAATAAGGAAATAAATAATAACTTTATTATTGCCTCTAGGGCATATTTCCTTCAGCCACATGCCGGGAATGGGTCACACACCGGTCCAGCGCACTCACCGAGGCTACCGCCGTCGTTATCCACCTAACCATCTTCATAGCAGGTACTGACGCAAAGACCTTGCCAGGTCAGCTGTCGACGCCAACATGGCGCCAGACAGCGCCACCGCCCTGCGTGAGGCCATCAGGCCATGTCCAGCACCGAGACCCCGCTACTCCATGTCGCCGAGACCCGCCGTCGTCGACGCGAGAGTATGCACGCCACACCACCTCACGCCTCTTCCATCCGGCGCCGCTCCACAAACGATGCCGCCAAGAGGGAACACAACACCACAATGCGCCATCGTCCGATCAGGTGATCTTAGGATTTCTCCCGGAGCGGCACGAGCAGGTTGACGATAGTTGCTTGACGATGTCTTCATCAAGGTAATGACGTAGACGCCGCCATCGCCCGCCATGACCGGAGTCGGCTCGGTTTTCACCGATGACTATGGCTCCCCAACTCGCCGCCGGTTCTAATAGTGGGACCCAAGATCACTACCAACCAGGCCAACCGCATTCGGTGGAGAAGGCAGCCACCACCACCATGCCCGGGCCAAGAGACCCAGACGTCCTCGTGCCACGAAGATTACCCAGGGGGTTTCTCCTCTTGCCATTGTCGAGACGAGGCGCAGCCATAGTGGATCTCGATCAAAACCCCTCAGGCCCAAATCAAATTTCATTGCAGCCAAAATCTCATCCGCCAATGAACACCGGAGATCTCCTGGCCACCGCCAACCCCCTGTGCACTGACGTTGGAGGAGGAAGGAGATGGATGCCGCTACCCCCATGCATTACCGCCGGCTGAGGACTGCGCCACCGCCGCTGCCTCACGACAGGGGCTTTGCCCCGCGGCATCCTCAGTGACGGTGGCGTTAGTGGGAGGCGATGGAGGGGGAGGGTTGAGGGCGGTGTGGACGGGGACTCGCCGGGGGCGGCGCGGTGCCTCCTCCTCAGGGGAGCGAGGTCACTTGAACAAGAACAAGATGATCTATGTATTCAGCACAAGACAAAAATGTATCACTTCCTGCAAAAATATCTAGGGCATCCGACCTTGTGGTCCTACCGATGCACCGCTCATCTAAAATACACTATACAAGCACCCAAAGATCTGAAAAGAATTCTGTATGTATAAAGACATATATCTATCATGTCACAAAAATTTAAATTCAAATTAGACCTGCAACTCTTGAAACAAAAATAAATAAAATCATGTTATGAATAGTACTCATTTTTATAAAGAGCAATAATTTTGGCCCGTTGAATTTGTGATTTAAATTTACATTTGATTTATTTTTTACATCATAGATGTATTGTATGTGTATGATAAATTATTTTCAGACTTTGTGGACCCTAATAGAGTGACTTTTGGACGACTGGTGCATTGTTAGCACCACGGGGGTAGGTGCACTGAATACATTCCCCTCCCTCCCCAACCTCTCTTAAGCAAGGTATCTAATCAAACACCTACCCAAATATGAGATTTCGGGATTAGCGCTATGTGACAATTCTTAAGTGGATGAGTGAAATACAAAATAAAAATAAAACAATGTATGTATGTTATCATTGACGACGTCAATAAGATCGTAGAGACACGGCTGCTATCATCTCCGGAGACTAATCTTAAGAGTCGGTCCAATGAGCAACTGGCACGTCTTCTATGTGAAGTAAAGTACCAACAGTTAAAGGCTCAATTCATCCTTGAAGGAGAGAGTAACACGAGATATTTTTATCCACGGGATGAGAGTCAGATTAAAGGTCGGACAGAAATTAAAGGTTTCATTACCAAATATTACAAGTCCCTCATTCGGGGCTCCTAAGGATGGACATTTATCTCTCGATGAGTCTCGTGTTGGGGACATTCTGCTACCCAAACTTTTGGGAAGTTATATAGTCATACCTTATGGAGTTTGTTTGATTCCATGAACGTCGGACAACTTGGCCTGTCTAGGCTAAATTTTGATGAAATCCTTCTGTTGACAAAGACTAAGGAGGCACAATGGATCTAACAAGACATATCGTTGTGCTTTCTCAGTGTCAGCTTCAAAATTTGCGAGCAGGCAGCCACGAATAGGATTAATGTAGTGGTCGATCATGTGGTATGTCTGTTCCAAACGACATTCATGCAAGGTAGAAACATACTTTATGGTTTTTCTTCTGAGATGGTAGATGTAGTATATGTGTATATGCTAAATTATTCTCAGATTTTTTAAACCCTTATAGAGTGACTTTTGGACAACCGGTGCACTGTTAGCACCACAAGGATGGGTGCAAAGGATACATTCCTTACCAAAAGGAATCAGTTCATAGACTGCTCCGATGCCAAAGCTATCGCCACATTCAAGAAAAATATCCGAGATGAATGGCTTGCTCGCCAGCTCGGTCAGGATAAGCCGAGGACCATGGCAACCCTTACTTCGTCGATGACCCGTTTTTGTGTGGGGGAGGAAAGCTGGCTTGCCCGTAGTACCCACAATGATGAGGCAGGCACCTCAGAGACACGGGATGCCAATGGAAAACCTCGACGTAATAAAAACAAATGCATGCATAAAAATGGCGAGAGTGACACAGAGGACGCCGCAGTCAATGCATGGTTCAGCAGACTTAGATCCGGATAGAAAATAAAACCCTTTAAAGGGGGCAAGGATGGACCTAGCCAACTAGACAAGATCCTAGATCGACCGTGCCAAATCCATGGCACTTAGGACAAACCAGTAACCCACACTAACAGGAACTGCTGGGTCTTCAAACAAGCTGGCAAGGTAGCGACCAAGGGTCAAAGTAAACCCCAAAATTGCAGTGAAGACGAGGATGAACCTCAGCGGCCCAACAATGGAGGCCAAAAACAGTTTCCTAATGAGGTAACAAAAGTAAACATGATCTATGTTACCCATATCCCTAAAAGGAAGAGGAAGAGCTTACTTCGGGGCATCTATGCGCTAGAGCCAGCCACCCCGAAATTCAACCTGTGGTCGGCTTACCTGATCAAATTCGACAAGCATGATCATCCGACCACCGTCAGGCATGGCAGATCGGCTGCACTCATCCTGGACCCAATCGTCGATGGTTTCCATCTAACACACGTCCTTATGGATGGAGGAAGCAACCTCAACTTAATATACGAGGACACGGTTAGGAATATGGGCATCGACTCATCTCGGATCAAGCCGAGCAGCACCACCTTTAAAGGTGTCATACCAAGCGTCAAGGCCCGTTGTGCCAGAACTGTGACATTGGAGGTAGTCTTCGGGTCAATCTAGAACTTCAGGAGCGACGAATTAATCTTTAACACGCTCCTAGGGTGCACAACGTTTGCTCGCTTCAACGCAATCCCACATTATGCTTACCTCAAGCTTAAAACGACATGAATGGTAAGACGAAACGCTCCCTCTGGACGGAGGAGCAGACCACCGCCTTTGCAGCCGAGGTGTAGGCATCCGAGAAGGCAACCCATTGCGGTAAACACACCCCAGCTCTTCGAATCGTATGCGGGCCACGCTAGTCGACCTCGGACAACTAACCCACACCCTAAATAGGGGTATGGGCTCCTCGTGCACTCCCCTTGGAAGGGGCACTACGTCCCCAGGGTGCACAAGTCCACACTAAAGATTCCTTGGGCCACCGAGGAGCCAAATTCATGGAAATGTCGGATCGACTAGACCAAGGAGTGACGGAGCTTTGAGCTTCCACATCGGAAAGGTTCTATCAAAGAGCTAGCCAGCAAAAGTATATTCATGTGGCTTCAACCACACAGCGGACATCTGCATACCTCTTTAAAGGACTCGGCCAGCGAACACTTCAAGCACATGCAGGGTCGAGGTTGCATACAATCCATATTAATCTTTGCCATCAACGAAGGACGAACTAGTCAACAACATGGAGACGTAGACATGTGACAGGAAGCGGCCCGGGCTCATAAACTTGATGGCATGATCCGCCCTGTTTTTATTTGCTCCTTCATTTACTCTTAAATTGCATTGTATCTTCTTAGTTTCTCTTGTTATAGCTCGGCATGTAAAGCTTGAACTTATAAAATAAAGAAACCTTGCCCTTTAAGGTCCTTAATGTATTTCTGCACAAGCATTGCCTGTAAGCTACAAGTACGTCTTTAAAATACAAATGCCAAAGGGCTTTTTTTGCCTGTCCTGAAATACAAGTCTGAAGTACTCGGCGTCTCGGATGTTGCATTATATGCATCAGTTTCGAACCTGGAATTTGGTCAATAGTTGGGTTGCCCGGCTCCTATGTGTACCCCTTACGTTCCCGACAAATTCAGCGAAGGGTGTAACGTGAGAACCACTGCGATAGGTCCGCCAGTTTAATTGGCAGAGTGACTCAGTGGAGAAAGTTGAAAACTGACTATTCGGGTAAGCGAAAACTGGTCGGCAATCCGACGACCACGTTAAGTGGAGTGACGATAGCGATTACCCATGTTAAACGATGGGCTTCTTCATAGCATAGCCGAAGTGTATGATGGCTTAGACCTTGGCTATCTAATCCAATCACTTCACAGGCCGGGGGCTCGTCATTAGCCCCCACTATGAAACTCCTATGACTAAGTGAAAGTTACAAAGATGTTATAGTCTGATTGCCTAGTTCCAATGAGCACAGACCACCTTCGAGTACCGAGACATGGGCTAATTAAGGGTCATAAACTGCCCCATGGAACACCCTCTTGTATATTCTACACTGGGGTAGAAGCCGACGACTGGCCACTTTCATTTCAATATGGCCACACAGGAGGAATGTTAAGTAAATAACAACACAATCATATGAGGGAATTTAAAGCCATACTCATTCAAACAAAATATAGTTTTTGTACATCCCACATACTTCGACATTCCGAAGTACTAAAACAAATACAAAGTGTCCTTTTGACACATGGCCTCGGTAGACCGGGTGCCCTCTTCCACTTCGGCAAAGAACTGCTCCGTGGTGCGCAGCTTCCCTTCGGGAGGTCCCGCAGCGATGATCGCCACGTCGACCTTCCGGAAGGGGTCTTCACGCAGGCATACGCTCGCCATGCTCCATCGAAGCATGCATATTGCTTCCAGCTATCCAGTTGAGCGCCATCCACCCGTAGCCGAGCTAGAAGACTGAAGAAGGTGGTCAGCAATGCTTCGGTGGGCCATAATTTGATACAGATGTCCTAGAGTGCCAACCTTGCCACATGGAATAGCTTCACCAGCTGTGACTGCGGCAACTCCTGGAACTATCGCCAAAACGCCTTCTCCGCCTCATGACCCTCTAATTGGCCGAAGTGATGACGAGCGTCCGTCGCTCCTCGGGAGATCTGGGAAGACCTCTGTGGAGCGCCACATCTGGGTGAGCTCGACGAACCCCTTGCTGCCAAACACACATTGAAGTAAATAGGGTTTACTCGCAGCTATCTACTCCACTTGCTGGATCACCTCGCGGCCAGCTCAGGCGTTGGTGTAGAGCTTAGAGTGTGCAAGACTGAGCTTCTTGAGATCTTCCTTTGCCTTCTACTCCTTGGACCGAAGGGCATTACGTGCTTCGAACACGCCCTTCAAGGTCTCCTCGACCTCTACGACCCGCGCCTGATCTTTCCCCCTAGCCACCTTTTCGGCGGCTAGGTCTTTCTCCTCCTTGGCAGCAGCAGCCTTCTGCTGCTTGGCCTCCTGCCGAGCCTTCAATAGCTCGGCCTTCAGCCCCTCAAGCTCAGCTAAACCCACTATCATTCAAATAGTTCAGCATCATCTTCTACTTCAAAAAAATGATACACTATCCGTGTTCAAAATAACACGAAGGACAGGTCGCTTACCTTGAGACTGTCGGACCTGCCTGTTCATCAGGTCTATGTCCTTCTCGGACCTCTGGAGCTTACGGTTCATCTATGTAATCTCCTCGGAGATGGAGCTCAGAGCCGAGGTGGAAACCTGCAAACAGACAATTTGTGATAAGCCCCATGATCTATCCATTGATACTCTAGACAAAGTCCCGGGGCCACTCTATCTACTCCTCTTCTACTTTGATCCCAATGCTAGTTTCTTAAAACTAGACTTGGGTTTGGGGGCTACTCACTGGGTGAGCTGTCTAAATGCTAAGCAAAAGCATCTTCAGACAGATTTGTAAAATAAACCCAAACAAAGAAATTAGTTTTCAACGGCAGAAGATTACCTCGAAGCTCATAATGAGGCCCTTGAAGACCTCGTTGTAGGATCGAAAGTATGTCTAGAGGGGCGGGGGGTGATTAGACTAATTGACCAAATAAAAATCGCCTTTTCCCAATTTTAAGTCTTGGCAGATTTTAGCAACTTAGCACAAGTCAAGCAATCAACCTACACATGCAATTCTAAGAGTATAGCAGCGGAATGTAAATCATTACATATGAAGGTAAAGGGGAGGAGTTTGGTGGAAGAAAACTCAATGTAGACACGAAGATTTTTCCCGTGGTTCCGATATGTGGTGCTATCATACATCCACGTTGATGGAGACTTCAACCCAAGAAGGGTAACGGTTGCGCGAGTTCACGGAGGGCTCCACCCACCAAGGGTCCACGAAGAAGCAACCTTGTCTATCTCACCATGACCATCACCCACGAAGGACTTGCCTCACTAGGGTAGATCTTCACGAAGTAGGCGATCTCCTTGCTCGTACAAACTCCTTGGTTCAACTCCACAATCTTGACGGAGGCTCCCAAGTGACACCTAACCAATCTAGGATACACCACTCTCCAAAAGGTAATAGATGGTGTGTTGATGATGAACGCCTTGCTCTTGTCCTTCAAATGATAGTCTCCCCAACACTCAACTATCTCTCACAGATTTGGATTTGGTGGAAACATGATTTGAGTGGAAAGCAACTTGGGGAAGGCTAGAGATCAAGATTCTTGTGGTTGGATTAGGATATCTTGGTCTCAACACATGAGTAGGTGGTCTCTCTCAGAAAATGAATGTTGGAAGTGTAGGCACGTTCTGATGGCTCTTCCCATGAATGGAGGAAGGGTGGAGGGGTATATATAGCCTCCACACAAAATCAAACTGTTACACACAATTTACCAAACTCGGTAGGAACGAATAGTGAAACTCGGTCAGACAGATTTAGTTCAAAATGTGAACGTTAGGCTTTTCGATGGGACTGACATGTTAACTCGGTGGAACCGATTTCATTAGGGTTTGGGCATAACGTAATCTCGGTGAGACCGATCACATGAACTCGGTGAGACCGATTTCTGTAATAGGCACATAGAGGGTTCGTCAGGCAAACTCGGTGGGACTGATCGCTCATTTTGGTGAGACCGAAACGTTATGAAAAGGAAATGGAGAGTTTCCATTGTGAACTCGGTGGGACCGATCACTCATCTCTGTTAGACGAAACGTTACGAAGGGAAACAGAGAGTTTGCAATCCCATCTCGGTGAGACCAAGATCCCTATCGGTGAGATCGAACTGATTAGGGTTTCTGGTTATGGCTATGTCAAATGAACTCAATGGCGCCGGATAGATCAAATCGGTGGGGCCGAGTTTGACTTTAGGTTTAGGACATATGTGGAAATGAGAAAGTGGTTGAGGGCTTTTGGAGCATATCACTAAGCATTTTGAGCAAGCAAGCCATTAAGGAACACCTCATCCCCTTTTAATAGTATTGGCTTTTCCTATGGACTTAATGTGATCTTGGATCACTAAAATGAAAATTTAGAGTCTTGAGCTTTTTCCAATATGTGTCCTTAGCATTTTGAGGGGTCCACATCTCTAGTCCATGCCATGCCAATCATTGAACTTTCTGAAATGATCATCTTGAAAGAGTATTAGTTCAATGAGCTATATGTTGTTAAGTATTACCAAAACCACCCAGGGATTACTTGCACTTTCAATCTCCCCTTTTTGGTAATTGATGGCAACATATAGATCAAAGCTTCGACAAATGATAATAAGAATGAAATACATCATTGCTTTGAGAAGTATGTGATAAGCAAGAGCTCCCCCTAAATTTGTGCATTATTTAAAATTTTCTTTTGAATGCAAATGCACAATCGATTAGGACCATGGGTTACTCTTCCATGTCACACACATCTTGGTGAAGTGCTCAAAATGGTAGTAAATAAAATATGCACTCATCACCAAGGCAAAGTGAATGATCATACAAAGGAGATAAATAATATCATCATTCAAGCACAAACATTAATGTAGGATATTATCGTGGGTTTGTCACGGCAGATGTCCTCGTGAAAGGACTTAATCATGGAGCCATCGCTGCGGGTTAGCTTAAAGGGGTTAAACTAGACAAGGGACACGAGGGTTTTATACTAGTTCGGCCCCTTCGATGAAGGTAAAAGCCTACGTCTAGTTGTGTTTGGTATTGCTGGGGATTCAATGACCAGGGAGCGAATCCGCTTTGTCTGGCTCTTGAGTTGTTGTGTGTTGTTCCTAAACCGCTGCCGGGTCGTCCCTTTATATACATAGGTTGACGCCCGCTGGTTTACAGAGTCCCGAGGCCGGATCATAAACGTGTCTGTGACGCCCGGGTAATTAAGCTACAGTGCTCCTCTGCTAATGATGCCACGTCACCTCAATTATAGTTGCTAATCTCGAGTTAGTTCGAAACCGATTCAAATTCAAATTCAAAATCAGGCAAACGATAAAAGTTTTCAAATATTAAAACTAAAATGTTCGGAGTGAACCAAATATTGCATAGATAATTATGATGGGAAAACCGTACATGTATAAAATGTTTAAATACTATGAGATAAATAAAATAGTAGCAAAGAGATTAATTAAATACCTTTTATAATTAATAAAATGTCAAACTAAGTTATTTGGGGTCTAGATTTATTTTTGTGACTATGGACTAAGTTGAAATACTAAGTGTACATTTTACTAAATTAAAATGCAACTAAAATAAAGAAAGAAAGAAATAATAAAAGAAAACAGAAAACAAACAAAAGAAAAAAAAAGGAAAAGAGAGAAAGGCCCCCCCACTGGGCTTCGGCCCAGCAGGCCGGCCCGTTCGGCCACCGGCCCAACCGGCCCCTCCTCTCTCTC
>NC_041382.1:542229037-542236608 GCF_002162155.2 Triticum dicoccoides
GACCATCCCACGTCCCCGTGTCGCCTCCCACCGCGGTGATCGCCGCTCCGGCCGCTTGGCCGGCACCGTGGCCTCCGGCCCGCCTTGCGCCATCACCTCCCCTGCTCCGGCCACCTCGGCCATGGCCTCGCCCCTCTCCTAGCGTCGCCGCTGGCCATTGGCCGCATGTGCCCCGCTGCCTGCTGCCGTTCCTGCCGGCCCCGCCGGTCGCCGGCGCTGGCCGCCCCTCTCCCCGACCCCATCGGCGCCCGCGCGCCCCACCGGGTGCGTCCTCGTGGCTGCGCCCATGCGCCCGGACTCCCTGTGCCCGTAGCCCACACCCGCTATGGCCCCCTTGCCTATGACATGTGGGGCCCCAACCCCCCCCACAGAACGTTTATAAAAAATAATAATAATAAAAATTAATAAAAACAATAATTAAAATGAAAACAAATTTAATTAATTAATTAATTAATTAAATTAAGTTAATTAACCTTAATTAATTAATCTAATTAACCTGTTAGCTTAATTAAACAGTGATTAGTTTAACTAAACCCTAATTAACCTAACAGCGTATGACAGGTGGGTCCCACTGGACCCACGCGTAAGTTTGACTTAGTCAACTCTGTTGACTGCTGACGTCAGCATGACATCATGCTGACGTCATAAATCCATTTTTCGAATTAATTAAATAATTAATTAATTAAATTCCAGAAATTAATATAATCTTTAGAAAATCATATCTTTTAATCCGTAACTCGGATTAAAATATTTTCAACATGAAAGTTGCTCAGAACGTCGAGACGAATCCGGATACGCAGTCCGTTCGTCCGCCACACACCCCTAACCTATCGAACCCGCAACTTTTCCCCTCCGGTTCCTCTGCCCGAAAACACGAAACACCGGGAATACTTTCTCGGGGGTTTTCCCCCCCTTCACCGGTATCACCTACTACCGCGTTAGGGCACACCGAACACCGCGTATTGCCTTGTTATATTTTGTGATGCTTTGTTTGCTCTGTATTCATTATTTCTTCCCCCTCTTCTCTCCGGTAGACTACGAGACCGACGCTGATGACACCGAGTTCAACTACGGAGTTGACGACCCCTCCTTCTTGCCAGAGCAACCAGGCAAGCCCCCCCTTTGATCACCAGATATCGCCTACTCTTCTCTATACTGCTTGCATTAGAGTAGTGTAGCATGTTACTGCTTTCCGTTAATCCTATTCTGATGCATAGCCTGTCATTGCTGCTACAGTCATTGATACCTTACCCGCAATCCTAAATGCTTAGTATAGGATGCTAGTGTTCCATCAGTGGCCCTACACTCTTGTCCGTCTGCCATGCTATACTACTGGGCTGTGATCACTTCGGGAGGTGATCACGGGCATATACTATATACTTTACACAGTTACATTATCTGTGATACTGTTCGGAGTTGGGGGCTGAAGGGGCAGGTGGCTCCATCCCGGTAGAGGTGGGCCTGGGTTCCCGACGGCCCTCGACTGTTACTTTGTGGCGGAGCGACAGGGCAGGTTGAGACCACCTAGGAGACAGGTGGGCCTGGCCCTGTTCGGCGTTCGCGGATACTTAACACGCTTAACGAGATCTTGGTATTTGATCTGAGTCGGCTACGAGCCTATACGCACTAACCATCTACGTGGGAGTAGTTATGGGTATCCCGACGTCGTGGTATCAGCCGAAGCACTTCAGACGTCAGCGACGGAGCGGCGCGCGCCGAATTGGACTGGAACGCCACTAGGCTAGGTCTGCTTTCGGCCGCCCTCGCAACGTGCAGGTGTGCTATGGGCGATGGGCCCAGACCCCTATGCGCTTAGGTTTAGACCGGCGTGCTGGCCTCTCTGTTGTGCCTAGGTGGGGCTGCGACGTGTTGATCTTCCGCGGCCGGGCATGACCCAGGAAAGTGTGTCCGGCCAAATGGGATCGAGCGTGTTGGGTTATGTGGTGCACCCCTGCAGGGAAGTTAATCTATTCGAATAGCCGTGATCTTCGGTAACAGGACGACTTGGAGTTGTACCTTGACCTTATGACAACTAGAACCGGATACTTAATAAAACACACCCTTCCAAGTGCCAGATACAACCGGTGGTCGCTCTCCCTCAGGGATATGAGGAGGGGATCGCCGGGTAGGTTTATGCTATGCGATGCTACTTGGAGATGCTACTTGGAGATGCTATTTGGAGGACTTCAGTCTACTCTCGTCTACATGCTGCAAGACGAAGGTGACCAGAAGCGTAGTCTTCGATAAGACTAGCTATCCCCCTCTTATTCTGGCATTCTGCAGTTCAGTCCACTGATATGGCCCTTTACACATATACCCATGCATATGTAGTGTAGTTCCTTGCTTGCGAGTACTTTGGATGAGTACTCACGGTTGCTTTCTCCCCCCTTTTTCCCCTTTTCCTTTCTTTTTGGTTGTCGCAACCAGATGCTGGAGTTCAGGAGCCAGGCGCCACCGTCGACGATGACCCCTACTACACCGGAGGTGCCCCTACTACGTGCAGCCCGCCGACGACGACCTGGAGTAGTTAGGAGGATCCCAGGCAGGAGGCCTGCGCCTCTTTCGATCTGTATCCCAGTTTGTGCTAGCCTTCTTAAGGCAAACTTGTTTAACTTATGTCTGTACTCAGATATTGTTGCTTCCGCTGACTTGTCTATGATCGAGCACTTGTATTCGAGCCCTCGAGGCCCCTGGCTTGTATTATGATGCTTGTATGACTTATTTATGTTTTAGAGTTGTGTTGTGATATCTTCCCGTGAGTCCCTGATCTTGATCGTACACATTTGCGTGCATGATTAGTGTACGATTAAATCGGGGGCGTCACAAGTTGGTATCAGAGCCGACTGCCTGTAGGAATCCCTCTTCCAACTCCTTGGCCGAAGTTGAGTCTAGACATTGCAAAACTTTTACTAACATGGCTGTGTGTCTTACGAGCACACGTCGCCATTGGGTGGTAGTAGGATCTTTTACTCCTCGATCTTTACTCTGGGACTCTGATCTCTCCTCTATTCGGGTTAAATGAAGTTTACTAAATCTAACAATAGGATCTCGTTATCACTTTCACCCGGAGAGCCCCTTGTTACTGATGATCGTCTGCTGCACCAGAAGACCGTGAAGATACTCTCCGCTGTTAACCCGAGAACTTATGTTCATCGCATTTGCAATTCCCCTTCCACCGTCAACCCTTATGGATAACCACTTGTAGTTGTTATTCTTACATTCATCCCCAGTTGGTCTTGTTATTACCAGATACCTCGAAACACTCGTCGTTGTTTCGATAATCCTTTGAGCTTATCGCCTTGCTGTTCTTTGTCACCTGAATACCCCTATGGATAATTCTCGCACTTATCGAGTATCCACTCATCCCCAAGTTGTTCATGTGTTTCACAATGGTCTTCGAAATACTAATTGATCCTCCAAAAATCCTTAATAGCTTATTGCTCTGCAATACTTGTCTGCTTGCATTATGGATGCTTTCCATATGTCTGGCAGTATTCGTTAGTATCCTTAGGCACCGTCATTTTGATCCTATTGATTCAGCATGTGTGCGAATGCACACAATCATCTATCAACCCTTCTAAATTATCCTTCCGGCTCAGACATCATTTTTGAACATGAGCTGGTTCTCGACCAAACTATTTGTCGTCAATTGTGCCTCTGGTATATCCAACTTATCCATCCTTGATCAGAGCGACTGCTTCTGATCCTTTACTTTGGAAATCGAAATTCCTTTATTATCTAAGCATCGAATTATTCCGATGTTCTATAATATGATGCCCGTGCATTCTTCTTCCTCTGGTTGTGTGCCGATACTCACCCCAGATCCTTTGTTCGATTTTATCCGACAATGTCCTTCATATTCAATAACCTTGAGCCTTTCCTAGGATGTATACCGCCTTTGGTAAATTGTATCCCCTGCTTTGTCAACCATGCTCTGCTTTCGAGCTTGTGTTATTTACTCTTGAAACTTGTGGTATACGTTTCTAAGAAGCCCCTGTGGGTTGAACATATGCCTTCTCTAAACCGTGTGAACCCGAAAGTTTTCACGAGTCATACTCTTCTGGTGCTTCACCAGATAAAATTTCAACACTGCATCTTCATCGAACGTGAGAAGTGAATGAAAGGTTATGCATTGGAGAAGTGGGAGTCGACCTTGAACTTGTGTTCATGCCCATGGACACGATGTAGATCTTATCATTAAAGCTTCTTTTAAATAAATTATTCCTTTGGTATAAGTTCATCTTATATCTAGGATCTGGCCTTTTGCAACCGTGGATCCGACCATGATTGTTCTTCTTTGATCTCATTTCTCGGACAAGTTAAAACAATTGTCTTCTATGGATCAATACACCAGTCCCACCTTTACTTTGATCTTGTGTCGAGTATTACCCCCCTGGTATCTCGAGATTATCATGGAACTGCATAACTCCTTATGAGTTCTTCATCAAGTGCTACCTTCCCACTGATTCCAATTTTTCGCGGGCTCTGAGTTATTGAACACTCAAAGACACTGATAACTGAACCGAGTCCGCTCTTCGGTTCAACAACTCTTCAGTAAGCTTCTATAAGTACGAGTTTGTACCCGATCACGCCATTCCTAGCCTGTTTGTCTATATCATTGTCGTGACGATTCTAACTATGCTACCTGGTCCTTATTCTCGGAGCACCAATTTTCGACGATGAACTAACCTTATGTCGATCCTCATCGTCATATCATTTCGCCTTGAACAACAAGCTTGGTTTCGAGTTTGTGTCGTACCCTTGGTTCCAATAACCTTTCACTTCATCATTACTTGACTTGATGTCGTTACCAATCGATTACATCTTCATGAACTCTCGCGACAAAGGTGTCGTGATCATCAATGTTCTGAGCTCATCCAGGATATCAATTGAATTCATGATGAGAAATAACATCCTTGCCCTCGATGAATTGTATTATCGTCGACCACTTTATTGCCTTCCCACCAACACAAGCTTGTTCATGCTTGGTGTTATACCTTGAGTTCCTTGCTACCCAGCAGTTGATCTTCCTTACCTCGGAAGTATTACCATCTCTTTTTGTCAAGAATGTGGTGGGAATTTCACCACCTCTTAAGAATTCTTGATATCAAAATGCTTCTTGCCATCTTCGTTCATTTCTTGGTCCCCGTGTTAATTACAAGTGAACGATGTTGTTTGGGATTCTTCCTTCTAGCAACCCTATTTTTTTTTGAAGTTAATGGTCAAAAGTTCATTCTTAGGCTATTGACTATTGAATCACCATCCTGACATTGGTCGTGCAACCCAACCCATATTTCGGGTGCACCTTTCAACCAATGTTTAATTGTGTATGTTTTTCTGGAACATACATCATTATATCATTTGATCTGACAATTGATATCTCCTTGTACACATAATTGTGGAAATCCATCTTTTGAAAATCTCGGTGAATTGTCGCTGAGTTCATCATCTACCTCCTCTTCCTCTCCTTGATTTAATGATGAGCTTTTGTTTCGGAACTCGCTTCCGTAGTAAATTTCCCGAGAATCTTACAATGTCATCTCGTCATTTGTGTTGCACCTTTTCTTCTCTGGCCTCCTAAGTCAGAGGTATCCTGACACCAATCGGATCTGAACCTCGGTCAGATATGATGGCTGGGACATTTCCAAGAGTTATAACATTGGTCTTTTATGACCCGGTAAGGTGATGGCATGTCCAGCACACCTGGCCGGAGGACCTACTACTATAATTTGTTTTTGCAAAGGTTAACCATTCTTTCATGAGGATATCATAGGACTTATTCTATGAGTTGTTCATGATGGATGCCTTGTGTGTCTAAAGTCCGAACTTTGCTTAAAGACCATGTCAATGCTATTACGAAGCATGTATCTGGTACTCCTATCATCAATAAGAACACTTGAAGCACAATGCTAAATTTTCTTACTCAAATTATCCTAACACCGTTGTATGGGTAATGTCTTGAAATTTCTCTCCCCTTACCTAAGGGGTTTTCTAAAATTATATCCTGACATGATATCATGCTCTGCTTGTCATTGGGGAGGATATACCCCCTAATATATGTGTTTAAAACACATTTTCCTTTTCATTGTTTTGTTTAATCTGATAATCTTATTTTCCTTTCCATTGGTTGGTTTAACCTTTCTTGAGGTCTATATAATCTAAGCAGTATTATTCTCCTGCTTATGTAAACACCTCGGTGTACAACTCTGTCAGTAAGGCCCTGTTGAAATTGTCGATAGCATTCCGGTCACCACCGATGGACGAGAACTCTGCCTATTGGTCCGCCTCGTTCAACAAGCAGGAAAATGGTTCTCTTCGTCCCTCGCCCCTGGTACCGACATTATGTCGACATAACTGATAGGCTACCCTCTGACATGCCTTGCTATTGTGACCGTGCGAGATGTCACCGCTCCTATTTTTAACCCACATGGTGGGCCCATAACCCACAGTTCCACAGGATCGAAACCTGACTCTCCTGTACACCCCCTGTTCCCAAAGTTATTCCTCACGCGTGGCCTCATGTGTAATTCACGAGCCACCTTCTGATGAGATCATCAATTTGGTATCAGACGCAATACTTATTCCCATTGCTCTGAACCCCTTTCACACTTCGATTCAGGCAACGAACGATTACCTATGCGCTTGAAACTTCTATTTTGCGCCTTCTTGCTATGCTCTCGATATTGTCTTAAATTTCAATTCGAGAGTTACTTTCCGCCACCTTCCTCGTTGTTGCCTACCAGATAATCTACCCTGCAGAGATCCATTCTTCGGTATACCCCCTTAATCTTTCGTTAGTACGATGAAATTTCCGAAGAAAGGATGATGACTTCATCATGATGACCTGAAGCAGAGAAAGGAAGACATCAATATAATGGGTCGACCTCTTCGAGAAGAGCAACCAAGACTGAGAAGATCCGTTAGCATTTCGTAATTAGATCCCTCCCCCCTTACTCCTCCTCCTAAATCTCGGGACGAGATTTCTTGTAGTGGAGGAGAATTGTGACGCCCGGGTAATTAAGCTACAATGCTCCTCTGCTAATGATGCCACGTCACCTCAATTATAGTTGCTAATCTCGAGTTAGTTCGAAACCGATTCAAATTCAAATTCAAAATCAGGCAAACGATAAAAGTTTTCAAATATTAAAACTAAAATGTTCGGAGTGAACCAAATATTGCATAGATAATTATGATGGGAAAACCGTACATGTATAAAATGTTTAAATACTATGGGATAAATAAAATAGTAGCAAAGAGATTAATTAAATACCTTTTATAATTAATAAAATGTCAAACTAAGTTATTTGGGTTCTAGATTTATTTTTGTGACTATGGACTAAGTTGAAATACTAAGTGTACATTTTACTAAATTAAAATGCAACTAAAATAAAGAAAGAAAGAAATAATAAAAGAAAACAGAAAACAAACAAAAGAAAAAAAAGGAAAAGAGAGAAAGGCCCCCCCACTGGGCTTCGGCCCAGCAGGCCGGCCCGTTCGGCCACCGGCCCAACCGGCCCCTCCTCTCTCTCCTTATCCCCACCCCGTAACCCTAACCCCCCACTCGCACCACT
>NC_041382.1:542237823-542242473 GCF_002162155.2 Triticum dicoccoides
AGGCAAGCCCCCCCTTTGATCACCAGATATCGCCTACTCTTCTCTATACTGCTTGCATTAGAGTAGTGTAGCATGTTACTGCTTTCCGTTAATCCTATTCTGATGCATAGCCTGTCATTGCTGCTACAGTCATTGATACCTTACCCGCAATCCTAAATGCTTAGTATAGGATGCTAGTGTTCCATCAGTGGCCCTACACTCTTGTCCGTCTGCCATGCTATACTACTGGGCTGTGATCACTTCGGGAGGTGATCACGGGCATATACTATATACTTTACACAGTTACATTATCTGTGATACTGTTCGGAGTTGGGGGCTGAAGGGGCAGGTGGCTCCATCCCGGTAGAGGTGGGCCTGGGTTCCCGACGGCCCTCGACTGTTACTTTGTGGCGGAGCGACAGGGCAGGTTGAGACCACCTAGGAGACAGGTGGGCCTGGCCCTATTCGGCGTTCACGGATACTTAACACGCTTAACGAGATCTTGGTATTTGATCTGAGTCGGCTACGAGCCTATACGCACTAACCATCTACGTGGGAGTAGTTATGGGTATCCCGACATCGTGGTATCAGCCGAAGCACTTCAGACGTCAGCGACGGAGCGGCGCGCGCCGAATTGGACTGGAACGCCACTAGGCTAGGTCTGCTTTCGGCCGCCCTCGCAACGTGCAGGTGTGCTATGGGCGATGGGCCCAGACCCCTGTGCGCTTAGGTTTAGACCGGCGTGCTGGCCTCTCTGTTGTGCCTAGGTGGGGCTGCGACGTGTTGATCTTCCGCGGCCGGGCATGACCCAGGAAAGTGTGTCCGGCCAAATGGGATCGAGCGTGTTGGGTTATGTGGTGCACCCCTGCAGGGAAGTTAATCTATTCGAATAGCCGTGATCTTCGGTAACAGGACGACTTGGAGTTGTACCTTGACCTTATGACAACTAGAACCGGATACTTAATAAAACACACCCTTCCAAGTGCCAGATACAACCGGTGGTCGCTCTCCCTCAGGGATATGAGGAGGGGATCGCCGGGTAGGTTTATGCTATGCGATGCTACTTGGAGATGCTACTTGGAGATGCTATTTGGAGGACTTCAGTCTACTCTCGTCTACATGCTGCAAGACGAAGGTGACCAGAAGCGTAGTCTTCGATAAGACTAGCTATCCCCCTCTTATTCTGGCATTCTGCAGTTCAGTCCACTGATATGGCCCTTTACACATATACCCATGCATATGTAGTGTAGTTCCTTGCTTGCGAGTACTTTGGATGAGTACTCACGGTTGCTTTCTCCCCCCTTTTTCCCCTTTTCCTTTCTTTCTGGTTGTCGCAACCAGATGCTGGAGTTCAGGAGCCAGGCGCCACCGTCGACGATGACCCCTACTACACCGGAGGTGCCCCTACTACGTGCAGCCCGCCGACGACGACCTGGAGTAGTTAGGAGGATCCCAGGCAGGAGGCCTGCGCCTCTTTCGATCTGTATCCCAGTTTGTGCTAGCCTTCTTAAGGCAAACTTGTTTAACTTATGTCTGTACTCAGATATTGTTGCTTCCGCTGACTTGTCTATGATCGAGCACTTGTATTCGAGCCCTCGAGGCCCCTGGCTTGTATTATGATGCTTGTATGACTTATTTATGTTTTAGAGTTGTGTTGTGATATCTTCCCGTGAGTCCCTGATCTTGATCGTACACATTTGCGTGCATGATTAGTGTACGATTAAATCGGGGGCGTCACAGTGTCCGGCTCGGTCTCTATCCTTCCTATCTTTACAATGCAAGTTACATATAAGGCCGGTTTACATCTACAGGCCTTAACTCGCCTTTGGGCCTTGGGACTTCATAAAGCACCATCATTCTTACGTCTTCATGGGATTCTAATCTTCATAAAGTTAATCCGGCTACTCCTGGCCGGTTTACGTCCAGTAGTAATATCCCCAACATTAGGCCCCAGATTGGTTTGAACTTGTTCATGTCAATCTTCAACACTTAGAAAAATTCCTCCTTTGCATCTTCACCTTGATCTTGTAAATCGCCGTGACGTCATACTCCAGGATCATGATAAACCGCCGTGACATCAACTTGTTATTTAAAAATGATACATCTTACCTTCAGTTAATGACCCTCTGATAATCGAGGCGACCTCTCCTGTTAGGTATCAATATTCCGCCTCCTTGATTCTCGTGACTATCACCTCCCCCCTTTACCTTATAAATAGGGCCAAGGGTCGTTTCCTTTTTTCCCTCCGTCTCTTCGCTTCTTCTTCCTCCTCGCAACGCCCCTGCACCTGAGCGCCGCCGTCGTCGCCGAGCTTCACTTTTGCTTCTCCGTTGGCCGCTGCATCGACCTGGTTGCACCAGAAAGCCACGACATACCTCCACTGCTTCAACAGCCACTGTAAGTCCTTCCCTTTCCTCCTCTATAGATCTACCTAGGGTTTTAGTGTTCATCAAAGTTCATCGAAGCTCCAACACTGTTCTTCCCTATTCCTCCTTAGTCCATGGATAAAAACTTCAAGCTTGATATATTCTGTGTAATGGCTATAGCATTCCTTATCTTCTGCTTATCACATCAAACCCTTATGCGCATAAAACTGATCTGGACCTTTGTGAACCAGTTCGGGATCAACCTTTTTAGGTCTAAATCTTTTTTCTTTTCCTGTCTTACGGTAGATCCAAAATTTCCATGTAATCTTGTGAAACCTGTTTTTACCTTATTTAGTCGTTCTTGCCTTTGATCTGTATCTTCTTTATCACGTAGGCGGTTTACCTTTGTAGAAAGCAATCTATCACATACCATCAGTCCCCTTGTAAACCGGCAATCCCTTCATCTCCATTGTCATACTCCGGTTTAACAGTATGCATATACCTTTGTTCCATTTATCGCTTTGTTATTCATCATTGTATCAGCCTCCGGTTTATGAAATTTATATACTTGGATTTGTTTATCCCGTTGCACCTTATGCACTACCATGAATGAATTATAAACCGGCATTTCTTTTCAGCTTTTCACTTGCAATGGCCAAGCAGTTTATTCCTGCAACTGGGCTCCCTCCTAGGTTACCGAGGAGCAACTTAATGGAATGGTCAAGATCGGCACTTTACCAAAGAAGAATGAGATCCGGTGGCGAGTTCCTGGGCCGGAAAATCCTCCCACCCCTAAGCAGGGCGAGGCAGTGGTGTTTGTTGATCACATAGGCCGTGGTTTCAAACCGCCCGAATCAAAGTTTTTCCGGGACATACTTGCCAGCTTTCAACTCCACCCTCAAGATATTGGACCCAACTCGGTATCCAATATATGCAACTTTCAAGTTTTCTGTGAAGTGTACCTACAAGAAGAGCCAACTGTTGAACTGCTCCGGGATTTCTTCCATCTGAACCGGCGCACTGAATTTGTAGACAGACCCAATACTGAACTTGGTGGCGTCTCCATTCAGAAAAGAAAAGAAGTTGAATTTCCTCATGCCAAGCTGCACAGTCACCCCAAAGAGTGGAATCAAACTTGGTTCTACTGTAAAGACACCTCTCCTGAAGACGAGAATCCTCTGCCGGGTTACCGTGCCCACCGGCTTGCCAATACTCATCCACTTCCACAACGCCTAAGTGCCCAGGAACGGGCCCCGTATGCACCTCAACTCGCCAAGCTGAGGGCCTTCCTGGCCAATGGTTTAACAGGTGTAGACTTTGTCCGTTGCTGGATATCCTGGAGTATCTTGCCGCTAAGTCGCCGCTCTCGCTTAATGTGCGAGTACACTGGTGAAGTAGAAGACTCCCAACGTCATATCAATATTCAGCTAACAGATGAAGAGGTCACTGAGGCCGTCAAAAAGATATTGAATGAATCAGAAACTGTCTGTCGCCAAACCGGACTAGCCCCCTTTTACACGCAAAACAAACCGCCTGTTGTGAGTATTGTTCTTCCGCTTTACACTTGATATCTTTAGATTGGACAATCCTTGAATACCCTTCTTTTTACTTTTAAATAGGGTGATGATCCGTTCTGGAAGAAGAAACCTCAAGAGAAAGCGGCAAAACCTTCCCTCCCTAAAACTAAAGCCGTCAAGAAAACCACAAACCGGAAGGCACCTGAACGCATCAGCATGGAACTGGATGACGACCCAGATGAACTGGAAGTTGAGGTAGAACTTGATTCACTTGGTTCACTTTCACTACAAAAAAATACACATCCGTGACATTTTGGGCCGAATGAATTTTTTTCCTGTCATACATATGACACTTCTATGACGATAATTGTGACAAAACCTGGTATCATCATAGATGTGGTGGGCTGCTACTTCTATGACAAAAAATCATGACAGAAAATGGGCTTTTCGTCCTGGGCGGGTCGGAGACGCAGGTGCATGACATTCTTTGGGCCGTCCATGACGGAAAAAATCGTGGTAGAAGCAAGGGGGAGGAAAATTTCGGGGAGTTCCCGGTTACGGTGGGAGGTCGGGGGCCGAGCGATGCACGTTTCTCTCGTACACGTACGCGCGTGTGTGCGAGGCGTTGGCTCTAACTAAACCCGAGCGAGGCGTTGGGCTCTAACTGAACCCAAGCGATTGCATTGCAGGCTACGCGTTACTGAACCCGAGCGATCGATCGATGGCTGTTAACTGAACCCGATCGAGCGATTCCTTCACTACTGCTGCTAACTGAAGCCGATCGATTG
>NC_041382.1:542242864-542297905 GCF_002162155.2 Triticum dicoccoides
GTGGTGTGGAGGGCTGGATGAGCAGTAGACGGTGGAGGGGTGCCCGTGGAGGGGTGGTTGAACAGGACCCCGTGGTGTGGAGGGCTGGATGAATAGTAGACGATGGAGGGGCGCCCGTGGAGGGTGGTTGAACAGTAGCCGGTGGAGTAGCGCGCCGTGGAGGCTGGATGAACAGGAGCCTATGGAGGATGGAGGAGGTTGATGGTAGCCCGTGGAGGCTGGAAGAGGTCGACGGTGGAGATGAACAGTATCCTGTGGAGTCCCGTTTTGCGGTACGCCACACCCCTCCCAATGAACAGGACCCCCGTTTTGACCGTAGGAGGTCCATTTCGTCCGTTTTGCGGTACGCCACACCCCTTCCCGATCAACAGGACCCCCGTTTCGACCGTAGGAGGTCTGTTTCGTCCGTTTTGCGGTACGCCACACCCCTCCTGATCAACAGGACCTCCATTTCGACCGTAGGAGGTCCATTTCCTCCGTTTTGCGGTACACCATACCCATCCCGATCAACAGGACCCCGTTCTGAATGTAGGAGGTCTGTTTCATCCTTTTGCGGTGCGCCATGCCTCGTTTCCATCGCCTGTTCCGTCCAAGCCCTCCCGATGAACACGACCACGCATTCCATTTCGACCCAGGCAGTTGGCTCCCACATGTTCCATTGCCTCCCCATGAACACGACGCATTCCGTTGCCTCCCCATGAACACGACGCATTCTGTTGCCTCCCCATGAACATGACGCATTCCGTTGCCTCCCCATGAACACGACGACGACGCTGTTTCTCCGTTCTGGCCCAGCCATATACACGAGCCATGGCCGTACGTATGCGCAAGTCGGCGTTTGAGACCCCGCCCTTATGTACACATACGTGGCCGTATTTTCTTTCTTGCACCATGGCCGTTGTACGTACGTGTACATGCTACGTGCGCGCCTCTACTATGACATGTGCGCGCCTCTACATCCACCAGTATATATGTACGTACACGTTCGTGACCAGAATGACAACACTACGTACGCTTCGACCAGGTGGGTCCCGACTGTCAGGCACTTCTTGCGTGCGAAGATGTAGCTGGTGGGTCCCAGCAGTCAGGGGGGAAACGTTTTTTCGCGAAATACGGTGGCCCGTCCGGTGGGTCCCCGCTGTCAGGTGAAGGAATAATTACTTTGCACGTAATAAGGAGGCACTTCCTTGCTACGGCCGTGGACCCAGCTGTCAGCCTCTCCACGTACAGTCCATGTCCGATGGAAGCCGTTCCTTGACCACGTTGACCACGCCGCGCCGAGAGCACCAGGGCGGTGGACGACGGCGAGTGCTAGGAAGGGGACGACGCGGAGCCGGGGAAGACGCGGCAGTGGATGCCCACGTGTAGAGGAGTACGAGAGTTCACTGGTTCGCTGCGGTGTGAGGCTGCCGTCGCCGCAGAATAACAGGGGGTGTGGGTGAGTACAGGGATGGCCTGGCCAATGGTGGGAGTAGTAGGGGGCGGTGAGGCCTCCGCCGCATCACAGCCGGCCACGGGAGGCAGGAGCACAAGGCACGACCGACGCTGGTTTGGGCGGCTGGAGCAAGAAGACCAGAGGTTGAAGAAGAACTACGGCCGTTGGATAGACATCGTACGGTCACTGGAGCTAGAATCGTGCATATTGACTAAGTTGACAAAGCCCTTCATCCCCGTCAACTTAGTAGGCCCACAAGTCAGCCTGCCACTATACTGGGTCCCAGCTAACAGGGGGAGTATTCATTTTTTTGTGCGTAATAAGGAGGCACTTCCTTGCGTGCGAAGATATAGCTGGTGGGTCTGAGCTGTCAGCGGCGGTAATGTTTTTTTCACGAAATACAGAGGCCCTTTCGGTGGGTCCCTGATGTCAGGTGGAGGAATCATTATTTTGCACGTAATAAGGAGGCATTTCCTTGCATGCGGCCGTGGACCCAGCTGCCGGCCTCTCCACGTACAGTCCATTTCATATGCATGTCGGTCGTTGACCATGTTGACCAGGCCGCACTGAGAGCACCAGGGCGGTGGACGACGGCGAGGCCTAGGAAGGGAACGACACGGAGGCAGGGACGACTCGGCAGTTGTTTCCCACGCGGAGGGGAGTACGACTGTACGAGGGTTTACTGGTTCGTCTGCCGTCGCCGGAGAATAACAGCAGGTGTGGGTGAGTAGAGGGATGGCTAGGCCAACGATGGGAGTACGGTGGGGCGGTGAGGCCTGCGCGGCAGCAGAGTCGGCCGCGGGGAGGAGGGAGCAAGCAGTCGCACCGGCGCTTGTTTGAGCGGCTGGAGCAGGAAGAGCAGAGATTGAACAAGCACGACGGCCGTTGGATGGCCATCCAACAGTCACTGCTTGTGCGTCAACCTTTTTTTAGGAAAGCCTCAAATCTATGGAAAACAGCATACAACCCATCTGCCATTATTTCTAATAATTTACAGCCCATTTGCTAATTACTAAGGTTTTTTTGGAGCCCATATTCTTTTTGTTAGCATTACAGCCCATATTGTGGCCACGATTAAAAAATTATACGAAATTTTGCATATTTTGGTGCGGTTCGAACTGTTTTTAATCCCGAAATTTCGACTCACATTCAAACTGATTTTAAAAATAAATGTATATCAATATAAAATCCAACAAATTCTCCATGCATAAAAATTAATGTAATTTAAAATCTCGAAATGAAAAAAAGATATTTGAAACTAATTGCCAGTTTGATGTGTTTTAAAAATGTACAACCCATTTCTCATTACTGATGGGCCATTTTCTCAGCCAGCCGAATGAAAGCTCTCCTCTCTTGAAAGATTTGCAGCCCAACAGGCCTGACAAAGCGACTTACTTGGGAAATCACAAAAAAACTGGGCTGTGGCCATGGACCCAGCTGTCAGCCTCTCCACGTACAATACTCTTCCGATGGAATGTCGTTGACCACGTTGACCACGCCGCGCCGAGAGCACCAAGGCGGTGGACGACGACGAGGCCTAGGAAGGGGACGATGCGGAGCCGGGGAAGACGCATCAGTGGATGCCCACGCAGAGAGGAGTTTGAGGGTTCACTGGTTCGACTACGGTGTGAGGCTGCCATCGCCGCGGGGCCTGGATAATGATGGGAGTAGTAGGGGGCGATGAGGCCTCAACGGCAGCACAGCCGGCCACTGGAGGCAGGAGCAAGCGGTCTCCCTGGCGCTGGTTTGGGCGGCTGGTGCAAGTAGAGCAGCGATTGAAGAAGCAACAAGACCGTTCGATTCAAATCCAACGGTTATTGCTGCTAGAATCGTTTGTTGACTAAGTTGACAAGACCTGTGTACGCGTCAACTTAGTAGGCCCACAGTCAGCCTCCCAACCGGTGTGCCCCAGATGTCAGTGGGAGGAATCAATTTTTTTGCGTAATAAGGAGGCAGTTGATTGCGTGCGGCCAGGCCAGCGGAGGGAGTAGGGTGGGCCGGGGAAGCCTGCGCGGCATCACAACGGGCCACAAGAGGAGGGAGCAGGCAGTCCCGCCGATGCTAGTTTAGGCGGCTGGAGCAGAAAGATTAGAGATTGAAGAAGCACGTCGGCCGTTGGATGGACATCCAACAATCACTGCTGCTAGAATCGCGTGTTCACTGACAAAGCCTTGCGTAAACAAGTCAGCCTCGAAATCTATGGCGTGTACAACCCATTTGCTATTATTTTTATAATTTTTACTCATTTTCTAATTCATATGGAATTTATTGCAGCCCATTTTCCATTTTTAGAATCGCTGGCCATTTTCTGGTTAGTACCAGGGTCAAAAAATTAACTAAATATGTGGGAAATTTTCAAAAAATTCGCAAATTTCTGCTGAGGAATGAAATATTATTAATCCAAAAATTAATAGCCATACTAAAACAAATTTAAAAATAAATTAGTACTATGTCATGTTAAATCCAATGAAATACGTATAAGATATCTGTGAAGAACAAAAACAAAAAAAGAAACTTATATCCCATTTGCTATAATTTTTTTGGAATTTTCAACCCCTTTTGATATTACTTTTAACAGACATTGACCATACTCTTAAGCCAGGCCGGAATGCATCCCTCCTCGTCTTGAAAGATTTGCAGCCCAGTAATTCGGAGAAAACAAATAGGCCTAGCTTGGGTATTTTTCAAAAAGAAGTACTGGGCTACCTATTTTCCCAAAGAACTGGTGCATGAACATTTAGCTTTATTTATTTATTTACTTATTTATGTTTAGGGGACCATGAGCATGTACCTGGGCCGGATACATGTGAGAGCCCCCTTCCAGTTAATTATGGGCTTCTCTATTGGGCCTTCATCAGTGGGCTACATGTTATCAACAAGTGGAAAATGTGTTCCGTACGAAAAATAGTATGCACTACGTACGGTACGGGGCACTAAAGGATCGAACCTTGCAATGACTTCCAAAACATTGTGTTTGTCGTTCTGAGAACACATTTATTCAACCAACAGACGAAATATACTACTGATTGTACATTGAAAACAGCAGCAGCAGCAACCAGGGCTGGGGTGCAACAGAAGCAGTAAGCAGGCCAGAAGAGTGAAGACCGCCACGAGCATCCACGAGCATCCAGCTGCCGCGACCGTCGACGAGCACCATCCAAGACGTGTTCATGCTGACCAAGTACATACCGTTAATGTAGTTGAGGCTGACGGGGATCGGATCGCGGTCAAGGGGGTTGATGCTCGCCACCCTACGATCATTATGCTGTGTGACATATGCCGTTTCTGAAGATCAGGCGGCATCAGCAAGCAAGGAGCTGGCTTAAAAAGCTACGGTCTGAGGGCTTTGAGTAAACGGTACAGCCCCGACAAGCACGCGGTGAGCGGCATGGTACTGAGATTGTCCACACGCGAAACAATGAGCTTGATTACCTCTGTGGGGAGCGAATTCCAGCCACTCTTTCGGCGGATGTTGCTCGGTTCTGCCATTGTTAGTGCTTGGGTTTCGAACGAGGGGGGGAGGCGCCTTAGCGGGGATGGAAGATTGGACGAGATTATGTGCGGACAAAGATGGAGAAGCGAATATGTGCTGCGGGAAGTGGACAGGTGATGATGACTACAACACGCCGCTTGACTTACGAGACACATACCAGCAGCGTAGGGTCATGTCGATGCCACAAAACTTGCTTGAGTGATCACAGTACTGGTACTCCCTATAGTGCTATGCCCTAACTTGCTTGAGTAGAGTAGTAGAGTAGGACTCTGCTCTACTACTAGCACCGGAGGAGTAGTATATTCTAATATAAAATAGTTACAAACTTCAATGCCCGAGCGTGGAACGACTACGAACCATGCTCAAAGACCATGTCTACATGGTGTTTGTACATGGGCGACAACCTCAACGCCAACGGTGCTGCTCCCGTTGCACCGTATGTGTTTCTGTCATTCCTGTTCGAAATCGCTCAATGTAATCCGCTGTCTAAGCATGTGGAGACTTCCATGCAGGATCTTGCTCTATTGGAGTATCGCGCATGAATAAAAGTGTATCCGTTTATGGTTTAGTCTAGAATCTTCCATGTATGAATTTTTACTACAGTACTGGTGAAAGAATTATGATGAACCATTTCTTACATCTCCTCTACCCGCTTGCAAGTCATCCTGATTTAATCCCTCCGTCTAGGTGTATAAGGGCATGGTTAATATTACTTAATAGTATAGCCAACTGTTGACTATAAGAAAGTGCCATGTCATCTGTAGCCAACATGTATAACAATCGATACTCAAAAACTAATTCTTAAAGATCATTTCTTGCAAAGCACAATAAGTGTTATTTCTTCACAAGCTTTGGATGCAGGTTGAACAGTTGAACGCTTTTGTTTGCAAAAGATACCTTTTTATCTATTTCACCCGAATGTTTGTGAGCTCTAGAGATGAAATAATATCCGAAGAAACCTATCGAGACCCGTTACACATGAGATGACCCCCACATCCTTTGTCCAAATAAACAACTCCCCTATCAATGCATTTCACTCTTCGGTGCAACGCATGGGCACCTTACTACTATAGATTACTACGACCAAAAATTGAACTAACATTATATATAGTACGATAAATGTTGATGCATGTCACCTAAAATTATATCATTCAAAACTATGTTCAAATACGAATCCAACGATATAGTTTTTGTTGACATGCACTAACATTTTGTCAGTTAAATCTCCAGTCAAATTCAATGGGCGACTAATAAACCACGACCGATGTAGTACAGGTGTAGAGGGCGGCGCTGCATGGGAGTCTCACCTCTCACCCCGCTCGTGGCGCGGCAGTAAAGCCATCATATCACAAAACCCAACCACTCCCAGTAATAAGTGGCCTGGTAAAATAAATGAACAAGCAACCATCACATCCCTCCGTCTTTTTTGCATTTCATCTCTCTGCATTTACTTTCTCCGGTTCATCTCGCACACTCGATCCCTAGCTACTACTCCTCGGGCCAGTTCTTTTGGCGGCTTCCCCAGATTTTCCCACAAGACTAGTCACATTGGAGAGTACTACTCATTTATTTGGGCTTCTAAACTACTACTCCGTCCTGGTTTATTCCTCACCATTGTAATTTGTGCTAAATTTTGACCAAAGATTTAACTGGTTTATTCCTCACCATTGTAATCCCTCTGTCTAGGTGTGTAAGTCATCTTACGAAAACCAAATAATCCCAAAACACTTAGGCATGGTGCATTAACTTCTACCTCATTTCTTTTTTCTTGACATATCAACCTATAAGAGATAAAGAGTGTGCATGCTTTTAATGACTTGAGATATCAAACACGACATGCAGTGGTTAGTTCATTGCATGCAATACTATTAATTAGCAAATAAACATTAACGTTTCTCGTTTTCTCCTTCTCCTTGGTCACGGTGCACAGCCTAAGATGACTTACTCACCTAGACGGATGGAGTAGTGCATGTGACATGCACTAACATTTCATTAGTTAAATTTATGATCAAAATTTGGCACAGATTACAATGGGGACCAATAAACCAGGACAGAGGTAGTAGTTATGGGATTACTAATCTAGAAGCCTAAAAGAACTGGCCCCTGGTACTCCTACTAGTAGTAGTACTCAAGTTGGAATTCCAATTGCACGGCACAACTTGTTAGGCAAAAAATTCGATACAGGGTGTAGGAAGCGGTTTGGGAATTTGCATGCCTTTCCAACCAGTGGGATACTCCGTACAAAGTACGACAGAGAAATAACCACAGAGAAGGAAGCTAAAAGTAAACAATCAAACAAGCATTTTTTGCATTTGTTTTGCATTGAATCGTTTCACAAGCTTGACTAGTGCTATGTTTCTACTTTTACAAAAACCACATCGTAATGTTAAAATGTGCATTTGCACATACTCCCTCCGTCCGGGTTTATTAGGCCTAAAGACAACTTCTCTTAGACCAAGACACATAGTAATTTGCTCACATTAATTCTTTCATTCCACTCCCAATGCACTCTCTCACATGCATGCAACCAATGAAAAAGCACACATGAAGTGTATTAACTTTTCAGCCATGGCACCAACAACAATAGCTTTCAATACAACCAATGAAATGGTTGCATGCATGCACCTTTCAAACGCGGGGCCTTATAAAAGGGGACATGCTTGTGATGCTAAGAGGCCTAATAAACCCGGACGGAGGGAGTACATAAGTAATAGTAGTACTCCCTCCATCTAGGTCTATAAGTCTTCCCTCCTTCTTGGTCACAGTGCACAACCAAAGATGACTTATTGACCTGGACGGAGGGAGTAGCACAGTCTGCAAGAATATACGAGAGAGACGTGTAGTGCGATAGATATAGTAAAGTTTGTGCTATATGCACGTACTTGCAAAATGCGTACGGATACACAAGGTTTCCAAACTTCCCCTTTTACATACTTAATTAAGGATGCTAAAAATTACTAAACGTTCGGGATTTATCATTTGCATCCCAAAACTAATGAGATCGCCTTACGAAACAAAAATTATACTCCTCCTAAAAGCCACGACGCTCGTAGGAGCGCTTGCGGCGCGCCACGAGTGCCCTGGTGCACGGCCGTTTCCTAGCGCACCTACACAATGCCTCTTCCTCAGCCTCGCAACTCGCGAGGTGCTGATTGGCGGCTTGCCGGCGGGCGAGCGTGATCTCACCGGTGTGGTGATCCGGCGCCAACATGTACTCCTCCTCGCTGGAAGCGTGCACCCGGTCCACATACCGCCAAGTGTAGATGAGGCGCTTGGGCCCAACTGCACTCAGGGCATCGGCACAGGCGTCCTATGCCACCCTCATGGCCCTCGCACGAGCCTTCTGCCAAAGAGCCAATTGCCTGACTCTCTCGGACGCGACATAGGCCTCCCAGGTAGCTTGTTCCGCGGTGCGCTTCTCTTCCTTGGCCTTCTTCTCCGCCTCTATTTTGGCGCCATCTGCTGGAGGCAAAGCCTCCCACAAGGCGACATCCATTTCTTTCCAAAGCTCCTCAAGGCTGGGGAGCTCGGCGGGCGGCGCGACGGTGTTCTCCTCGTAGCGGGAGCCGACGCGTCCTTCAGCACGCGTGCTGGCGAGATTGGGAACGCTGACACATCCACCTCGATGCATCATGGCGAGGAGCGGAACACCGACGCGTCCTCCTCGACTAGTGGCGGCAAGGAACGGAATGGCGACGCGTCGTGTAGCGGCGAGGAGCGGAACACCAACCCGTCCTCCTCGACTAGGGGCGGCGAGGAACGGAACGACGATGCGTGACCGTCCGCGCGGTGCAGCGAGGGGCTCCTAGGGCTTGGGAGGGGTGATGCCATGGTGGTCGACGTGAGAGCGAGGGGGAGGAGATAGCGATGAACGTGAACGTGAGGGGGAGGAGATAGCGATGTCGTGGGAGGCGCAGTATTTATAGCGAGCAATGGCACACCTACGTAAGATATGGACTGAGCTGCACTGACTTAACTGCATGTCCAGTTGCGTCATTGACATGTGGGCCAAACCCCTGTTGGGCCCATATGTCAGTGACCCAATGCACCTGCAGTTAAGTAACAGTTACATAGGCATATTTGTTGGAGTAAATTACGGGGAGCGAAGGGGTGGAAATATTGCTGGCTACAACGGATTGGACGAGCATGGGGGGAGGAGAGTCATGCATGCAGATTAAATTAACCCCACTAAAAAAAGATATTTTAAACGTTGCTACTCGATCTGTGGCAACTGGCGAGCCACCGCGCTCCAAGTTGTTCACTTGTGGTCCCGACCATCAACTCCTACGGATCAAATTATCACGCGAGCTGACTATTCATACAAAGGTGCTCCACCACGTACCCGGTACCCGTGAATGCAGCAATCGTGCACCTAGGGTTTTAGGGTTTATTTGTTAACGTCGCCTTTACGTAACACTCATGTGTGCGAGACAGCGAGAGGCCGACTGCGTGCGTGTGCCTCTTCTCTTCGTATATGTACTCCACCGTTTGTCTGGTGTCCAAAAAATTATAATAACTACTAGCAATGTGCCAATGCGTTGCCACATGATCAAAGTAGATTAATACATATTCACCGATTTGATAGAAAAAAGTCTAGTTTTGAAATACGTATATCACTAAAAATATGTTATGTTTCACTCAAAATATATTCCTTTGGCGGTTTTGATGAGAGAAGGGAGGAATGTTGTTGGTTTCAAGATTAGAGAAGTGGTATATGTCTAATTTCTACTCTTACTAGCAAGATGCGCGTGCGTTGCACGGAACATCAAGATCTTGTGGGAGAAAAGGATGAACGAGGGAAGGCCTTATCTGCAAATGTGGTGAAGAGTGCAGGTAAATTGCCATATTTTCCTTCCTATCCGCCAGATATAAATCGGATGACCTACATTACAGGATGGCAGGCCCACCGTCATCACCAACTCTATTTTTATACCTACTCTTATAAAAAGCATTGTCGGTGATGATCGTGTGCCTGCCATCCTGCAATATAGGACGTCCGATCTATATATGACGGATAGGAAGGAAACTATGGTAATTTTGCAAAAAGATACCCACACCCCTCTCCACATTTGCAAATAAGGCCTTGCCTCGTTCATCCTTTTCCCCTACAAGATAAACTACTCATACAAATGCATCTTGATGTTCCGTGCAACGCATGGGCATCTTGCTAGTTGTTGCAGAAAGCCCATGTGTGTGTGAGAGAGAGGGAGAGTGGAGGAGGACGGAGTGCATGTGTGACAAAGACACAAGGAGTGTGTGTGCGATAGGTATCAGCTTAAAATGAGGCGATAGTGTGTGTGTGCACAATCGAGAGGGCGTGTCTCAAGAAGGGAAGAAAAATCTACATAGATACAAGGAGCGGGAGAGAGACATGTATGCGAGGGTGGAAGCACGAGTGTGCGGGTGTATAAACCTATCTAGAGGCTAGCTAGTCGATAAATGTTTGTGAGAGAAATACGAGTCGGGGTGCGAAAGCGAGAGTTTTGTGTGTGTGTGAGAGAGATGGTAGCCAGGAAGGGGAGTGGAAGCAGGAGTTGTGTGTGTGTGTCTGTGTGAGAGAGAGAGGAGACGGTAGTCGGGGTTGTCTGATCGGTAAACAAATGAATAATGTCAGTCTGGGATGGAGACGAAAAGGAGACTGCAACAATGTTGTGTCTACAGGAGAGAGAGAGAGATAGTAATTTTAGTGGTATGAGTCATATGTAGAGACATATAGGGTGTGTGAGAGAATCCCATAGAGAGAAAGACAAAGTGAAAGACGAGTGGAGACTGTGTGTGTGGCGGTGAAAAAGAAAGCTTAGGTACCGAGTGACACCAGAGAATAGTAGAGACGTGAGAGATAATGAAAACCGTGTAATGTATAATGATAGGGATAGTGTGACACTTCTCAAGGGAGACGTCGAGAGACCATGTTTGCGAGGATAGGAGAAACATGAAGTGAGTGGTCGGGTGAGCTGGAGAAAAGAGAGTGATAGCTACCTGAAGGAGCATGCATGCGAGAGAGATGGGCATGAAAGGAGTGAACAAAAAAGGGATTCAAATATTTGAATTCGAGATGATGATACATGTCATCCATACTCGAACCAAAATTGATCTATCAAACAGGCATACTCATATGAATTCACGCACATCTATGTTATTTAATATGTAGATATTACTGATCCATACATTTTAGTAGAACATAATTTGGTTAAATGTTTTCGAATTCAACCTTAAGATTTCAAGATCATTGTATTTGTAAATCATATTATACATATAAAGGAGCAGAATTCTTTGTTGTGCTTTTGAAAGTATATATAAAAAATGATGTATATAGAATGTAATTCCAATTGAAAATGGATCCCGCCTAAAAAAAGAATACAAACGGGATTCGATTTGAGTTGGCACGGTAAAAATGCACTCTGCAAAATTTGAACGAAGCGGGGAAATTCGCAGTAACCGCCCGAAACCAAAATCTGCGAGATGGAAATCACTAGTGCCTATCCCTGCCACGCAAAGCCTATCTGCTGGATTTCTATAGGTTTCGATAGGGGTAGGTTTGTAATTTCACCCAAACGTGACGTAACCGCCTCTCACCCGGATTCATACACGGTGGGCGCCAAAACACAGTGTGTCCTCGGCCGAAATCGACTCCCTCCCCGATTCATATTCATACATGATGGGCGCTAAAAACAAACTCTCGTCGGCAAATATTCGGTGTATGCGAGATTACCTTCCTATCCCCAACCGACTAATGTTGCTGTGATGTAGTAGAAATTTGAAACGAGGGCTAAGTTTGTAAATTTCCTTGCATTTGAGACAAGCGCGCCCTGAATACATGGTTCCCCCTTCCTCTCTACCTCCCTTTTCCCCATTCGTACTCCGTGGGCGCCAAAACACCCTCTCGACCCCACCCTCCTCCGTCCGCCGCCGTCCGCCACCCCATCCACCGCCATCCTCCTCCACCATGCCGGAGCTGATACCCCGCCGCCGCCGTCCATTACAAGAGATCGACCTCTCTCATCCATGGCTTTGGACCGGGATCCTTGCATCCCGTCCCATCGCTTCATCCCCGTCGTCGTCCACCTTGCCGGCGCCGCTCCTACGACCGTCTCGTCCACCGCGCCCCGCCGCCACCGTCTACCCTCCTAGATCTGCTTCCACGCCACCGATAGCCATCGCTACCGCAGCACCGTCAAATTCTCAGCAGATGCGTACACGGCGCTGGACCAGAGGTGGTACTCTTTCGTATCTGCTCAACTTATTTATCGCAGCAAGAAAATAGACCGCCATTGCTTGACTCTGATTTCTTGTCTTGGTTGCGAAGTTGCCTTTGTCCGGTTTGCACCTTCAGATCCGCCATGGCACGCTCAACAGTATACTCCCAATACTTATGGTTTTCCCCTTTTATATTCCACACTAGTTAAATCATAGTAGACTAAATTTCAAAATTGGGTCACTCGATTTTTCAGAGCTCGCCAGAGTTCGCCGGTGCGATCGAAGGGGCTCGGGTGGTTATGGGGCCTCTCTGAATGAAGAAAACTCGACGCGAGTGGGGGTTGGGGCGGGGGTGGGGGTGGCGGAGGAACACAGGCGGTGGGGGCCGGTGGTCTAGCCGGCGGCCCATGCGGTGTTCTATATGGGAAGAATCAGAGACGAGGAAGAAGAAGGGTTAGGAGACGTAGGATCTTCATCCAACCGCCTAAAATGGCCAAGAGACAGCTGGGAGTTGCATTCTTAATGCGCTCTGGTTCATCATGTGTGGGCACTGCGCAACCAACATTTTATTATCCAAAATCTGCTTGCTCATCTTTACCATGTTCCTCTTTCGTTCTTCTTTAATATGTACTCTCTCCGTTCCTAAATACAAGTCTTTGTATAGATTTCACCATGGACTACATATGGAGCAAAATGAGTGAATCTACACTCTAAAATGTATCTAGATACATCTGTATGTGATCCATAGTGGAAATCTCTACCAAGACTTATATTTTGGAACGTAGGGAGTATGATAGTGGTACAATATGTTCCTTGTACTGAAGATGAGCAGGGACATTTGCAGTGCAGAGGTCTATATAGTCGGTTGTGATGGACACTTTGAGCCTCTTTGATTCGTAGGATCTTGTAAACATAGGAATAGGATTTGTAGTGACCTGCCCACTTGAATCCTATAAGAATAGCAAGGAAATGCGGGGAGCTGTGTTGCCTTTGAGAGTTACACTGATATTAACAGTACCGCACCTTCACTTGAAGAGAGCTGGTATCCGAAGCCTTTCTAGCCGTACCGGCAATACTAGCACATATATTCCAGCAAGTTCCACTTTGCTGATTTTACTCTAATGCTTAAGGTTTTCCCGTTATATCTACACTATGATCTATGCAGCTGCTTTGTGTCGCACTAGCAGCAGTCCACTCTTGAAGCTAAACACTGCAATGACTTACAAAATTGGCACCAAGGCATTGAGTGCCATTCTGGATGCAATGAAACTCATACACTCCCCACCTGTTGATTCTTGTTCAGAATATGATCCTAATGACTATTCTAACCTCGAGGAGTCAAAGGCAGATGGCCTGTCCTGTTCACCCATCAAGGTGCCTGTTCTAATTTGGCAATGTTTTATTGATTGCGGGTATCTTGCATATGTTGTCTTGCATTTCTTCTACTTTGTTGCACCGCCATCTACTTAGTTTACTAATCATATATGTTGAGATGCCATGCCCATCCATTATCAATACATATTCCATCTATCATCATACCATGTTTTTCCACTCAAATGCTGTTCTTGTGCATCAGACATCAAAAAGGAAGAGGGTGATTGCCGAACCTGAAGGAGCACCAGCAAAGTCCATGAAAAACATGGTGGTGCCGGAGAAATCAGACAACACCCCACTTATATTGGCTGTACAACCAGTGACACAAAACGTTGGACCGAGTCCAGCAGACTGTACCCAGACTTCACTGGCCACACCACTAGCCCCACCACACAGGACCTGCACTCCAGCAAAAGGTATACCGATTTCATTTGCCATAGCACTAGCTGTACCACAGAAAAATCCCACTCCATCAAAAAGTACAGCAAGTCCACCAGCCGAAGACCTATCCCAACTGTAGAGACGACCAATTCCTGCAAATTGGAACCCCATTCCATTTATTCCCAGTTTAAAAGACAACACTTTCAATGTTGGTAGGGACTACGTGCATATATTCCCATCATGGGAAGATTATTGTGAAGACAAACACCATTTTCACATCTTCCTGTCCAACTTACGTGTAAGTGCTATTATTCATGGTTATTATTTTCCTGTTTTCTGCTGATTGAACACATCAATGATTTACATTACATTGTTGTAACTAGGTGAGGGTCAATCTGAATAGTCATGACGAGCAAAGCTTGCTTGTGCTTTTCAAGGAAGCATTGCAGTAGTATCGGTGTTACCTGAGGAAATCACACTTTGATGGCAAGTCTACAAACGAATTTCTGGTGAAGTCTCTTGTACTAAATTTAGAAGACATTGAATGGAAAAACCTTGTTATGCACTGGTCTCGTTCCCGGGATGAGGTACTGTATATGAAGTCACATGACAATTTGAACTTCTACTTTTCTGCATGTGCCTTACGGATCTTTTTTGCAGGAAATCTGCTCGAAGAAGAATTCCGGTTTGACAAGAACGACAGGATGTCGCAAATATGCTGCCCGCTGCTTTGCTCTTGTTAGTACCTGTTGTCCTGTATCACTATACTTGCATACATACCTGGTTCATTATGTGACAGCAGTATGAATGATAGCTTGCTTATCAATTGTTTGCTCCAAATTATCTGATTTGTATGAATCGTTACATTAGTGTAGAATATATCCAATGCCAATGTTTTTTAGCTCTGCATTGTTCTTGTAAGTACATGCTATCATTTATCAGTGTACTTATAATGACAGGTAGTTGTCCATGTACCATCACTCTGTAGCTTATTTTCCTTTTCCCTCCATTTTCTACACATCAGATCTATATTTACTCTTACCATAAGGTTGGTATTGAAGAAGTTTAGCTGTGCATTGCTCTTGGCTGTACCTTTTGCCTGTATCGCTGCACTTACATTTATAGCTACTTGGTTATGTAGCATCAATCTTCATCTTACCTTAAATATTCTCCATTTTTTCGTATATTATCACATCTATATTTACTCTTAACAAAATTTAGAATAAAGGCAATTCTTTTGAAGAAGATTCTATGGTAAACTTCTTGAATTGCCCCCCATCAGCATGGACAAGGCCTTTATAGAGCCTGTCTTCACTAATAATGTAAGTTTGTCCATCTCAAGCCTTCAAACTTTGTTGTATATATTTGGTTAGGCATGACTGCAACAGCTGTTTATTTTTGGTGTTTGCATCAAATTGCTTGTTTAAAGTTTATTATGTAGTTCATAAACAAAAGTTTGTCCTTTCTCAATTTAAGTTTTCAATTGTACAACCAAGTTCCTTCTTCATACCATGTAAATTAAACTATAAGAGCAAGTGATCTTCTTTTGCACTGCATGTATGCTTATGTTCTTCATCCGTAATCCAGTGGTGTGGTGAACCTACCCACTACAGCACAATGTCATATTCTGCAATGTCTTAACTATGAACAATGTCATATCATTCTACTATTATTTAAACCGTCTCTTTATTTTCCAATCTGAAATGGTATAAATTGACAACACAATAACCATTGATACTTATGAGTTCTTGATCTGTAATCCAGTGGTGTCGTGAAGCTGTCAACTCCTTCACAATGTCATTTCCTACCATGTCCTGACCTGAACAATACCATATTGTGTTAATGCAATTTTAAACTGTGTCACTTTATTCGTCAGTAAGAAATGTGATGAATTGTCAGCACTGATACTTTTATGTGCAAAACCTGTCATCTGTCTGCTTGTTTATCTTTCAGAGTGAGGAAGATACAAGTGTTCAACAAGCGTAGTCTCATCATCTTGCTCAGCTGCTTGCGCTGCAGCTCCCAAGCAGGGCTAACCTTTCTTGAACTCTATTGAAGTGCTGTCGGTTTTGTATATTATTTTGTCGGCGTGTTTATTTGCACTGGTGGCAATCTTTGATGCCCAGTGTATGTAATCTACTGTCTGCTTGTGCTTTATTATCATAGTGGCGAACTTTGATGCCCAATGGATGTAATATGTCGTGTATAGTCTAGATTTTTCCTTATTCACGATGCTGTAGTTATTTTACTGTATATATATATATATATCCTGTCTTCGCAGTAAACCGGCCAAACCGTAAAATTATGGTACATAATCAGGCCGTCATGCAATCACGATGTAGGTTGGGCCTGAAACGTGCTGAACAGCACACAGGACGGCAGCAGCCCGAGATGAACCCCGACCCATGATTGTGCGGATCAAATCACAGGCTTTTAACATGCCAAAATTCTCTCGGTCCTTGTTTGGCCCAATCAGATATCGGCTGCGAGCAGGCCGGATGCAAACCGGGCCGTAGTTAGGCCCAACTATATGACAGGCTTTTAACAGGACAAAATTAATATAGGGCCGAAATGTTAAACGGGCCCTTAACAGGCCAAAACTAATATCAGGCCGAATTACTAAGTGGGACTTTAGCAGGTGGGCCCAAAAGCATAGTGTCCAGTTGACGGGCCGAATTTGATATGGGCCATAATTGAGCCCAAAGCCTCTTAAAGGATCAGACCAGATCTGGGCCGTAATTTGGCCCAAAACGTGGTAGGCTTTTAATGGGCCGGATCTCATATGGGCCACTATTAGGCCCGGAGCGTGGCAGACCATTAATGGACCGGATCAAATATGGGCCGACATTTGGCCCAAAACATGGCAGCCAGTTAATGGGCCGGCCTACTAGGGTCCTCAAAATCTTGTGGGCCTATAGCTGGGCCGGCCCATTAATGTCGGTGAAATCTCGTGGGCCTTTAGCTGGACCGACCCATTATGATCCGCAAGAATCTTGTGGGCCTTTACCTGGGCCGGCCCATTATGGCACACGAAAAACTTGTGGGCCTTTACCTGGGCCGGCCCATTATGGCCCACAAAATCTTGTGGGCCTTTAGCTGGGCCAGCCCATTATGGTCCGCAAAATCTCGTGGGCCTTTAGCTAGGCCGTCCCATTATGGTCCACAAAATCTTGTGGGCCTTCAGTTGGGCCGGCCCATTTAAACTTGATGGGCCGGTCCACGTGTCAACATATCATAGGCGCGTCTCGCCCATTGGATGAGTGACACCTGTGCCAACGCGGACCTGACACGTGTCTCCTCCAGCCAATGATGATTTTACACGTGGAAAATCCCCATTGGTCAGGGCTGTTAACGGGTTATTGGATCCAAAACCCGACCCGATAGCTTAACGACGTTCCGTTATGGTGGATGCCACGTGTCAGTCACCCTTGACGAAAGCACTTCTGTGACGCGCGATTTATCGTCATGGAAGTGGACACTTCCGTGATGATAATTTTGGTAATGTCATGGAACACTTCTACGACAGCACAGGTATGACTATCTTGATTCTGTCATAAAATCGTCATGGATGTACATGCATGACAGAAAACGCGACCTACTGTGACAAGCACGTATCATCACAGAAGTGTATTTTTTGTGGTGTTTTCATGCATCTCATTGAAAATGATAATTATCAGGAGGACGTTGAAGGCAGCCAAGCTGACGATGCAGAGGTAATTATCCTTTCCTCCGGTTCAGACTCCCTGCCAACACAAAAAATCCATCAAGCGGTCCGGAAAGTAAGCTTTTCACATCCTCTTGCTCACTTGGATCCAAAATTTATTTTGAAGAAGCAGCAACACGAGGCTCGCTGCTACCTCTTGAGCACTGCGTTGGTTTTCCCCGAAGAGGAAGGGATGATGCAGCAAAGTAGCGTAAGTGTTTCCCTTAGTTTTTGAGAACCAATGTATCAATCCAGTAGGAGGCTACGCGCGAGTCCCTCGCACCTACACAAAACAAATAAATCCTCGCAACCAACGCAAATAGGGGTTGTCAATCCCTATAGGGACACTTATGAGAGTGAGATCTGATAGATATGATAAGATAATATTTTTGGTGTTTTTATGATAAAGATGGAAAGTAAAATAAAGGCAAAGTAAATAGCAAAGGAAATAACTAAGTAGTAGGAGATCAATATGATAAAGATAGACCCGGGGCCATAGGTTTCACTAGTGGCTTCTCTCGAGAGCATAAGTATTCTACGGTGGGTGAACAAATTACTATTGAGCAATTGATAGAATTGAGCATAGTTATGAGAATATCTAGGTATGATCATGTATATAGGCATCACGTCCGAGACAAGTAGACCGACTCCTGCCTGCATCTACTACTATTACTCCACTCATCGACCGCTATCCAGCATGCATCTAGAGTATTAAGTTAAAAACAGAGTAACACATTAAGCAAGATGACATGATGTAGAGGGATAGACTCATACAATATGAAGAAAACCCCATCTTGTTATCCTCGATGGCAACAATACAATACGTGCCTTGCTGCCCTTACTGTTACCGGGAATGGACACTGCAAGATTGAACCCAAAGCTAAGCACTTCTCCCATTGCAAGAAAGATCAATCTAGTAGGACAAACCAAACTTATAATTCAAAGAGACTTGCAAAGATAACCAATCATACATAAAAGAAATCAGAGAAGATTCAAATATTATTCATAGATAGACTTGATCATAAACCCACAATTCATCGGTCTCAACAAACACACCGCAAAAATAAGATTACATCGAATAGATCTCCACAAGAGAGGGGGAGAACATTGTATTGAGATCCAAAAAGAGAGAAGAAGCCATCTAGCTACTAGCTATGGACCCGTAGGTCTGAGGTAAACTACTCACACTTCATCGGAGAGGCTATGATGTTGATGTAGAAGCCCTCCGTGATCGATGCCCCCTCCGGCGGAGCTCCGGAACAGGCCCCAAGATGGGATCTCGTGGATACAGAAATTTACGATGGTGGAATTAGGGTTTTGGCTCCTATTCTGATCGTTTGGGTGTACGTGGATATATATATAGGAGGAAGAAGTACGTCGGTGGAGCAATAGGGGGCCCATGAGGGTGGGGGCGCACCTGGTAGGGTAGGGCGCGCCCCCTACCTCGTGGCCTCCTGTTACGTGCCTTGACGTAGGGTCCAAGTCTCCCAGGTCTTATCTGTTGAGAAAATCGCGTTCCCGAAGGTTTGATTCCGTTTGGAGTCCGTTTGATATTCCTTTTCTTCGAAACCCTAAGACAGGCAAAAACAGCAATTCTGGGCTGGGCCTCCGGTTAATAGGTTAGTCCCAAAAATAATATAAAAGTGGATAATAAAGCCCAATAATGTCTAAAACAGTAGATAATATACCATGGAGCAATAAAAAAATTTAGATACGTTGGAGACGTATCAAGCATCCCCAAGCTTAATTACTGCTCGTCCTCGAGTAGGTAAATGATAAAAACAGAATTTTTGATGCGGAGTGCTACTTGGCATAATTTTAATGTAATTCTTTTTAATTGTGGTATGAATATTCAGATCCAAAAGATTCAAGAAAAAAGTTCATATTGACATAAAAATAATAATACTTCAAGCATACCAACAAACCAATTATGTCTTCTCAAAATAACATGGCTAAAGAAAGTTATCCCTACAAAATCATATAGTCTGGTTATGCTCCATCTTCACCACACAAAATATTTAAATCATGCACAACCCCGATGACAAGGCAAGCAATTGTTTCATACTTTTGACATTCTCAAAACTTTTTCAATCTTCACGCAATACATGAGCGTGAGCCATGGACATAGCACTATAGGTGGAATAGAGTGGTGGTTGTGGAGAAGACAAAAAAGGGGGAAGATAGTCTCACATCAACTAGGCGTATCAACGGGCTATGGAGATGCCCATCAATAGATATCAATGTGAGTGAGTAGGGATTGCCATGCAACGGATGCATTAGAGCTATAAGTATATGAGAGCTCTAAAAGAAACTAAGTGGGTGTGCATCCAACTTGCTTGCTCATGAAGACCTAGGGCTATTTGAGGGAGCCCATCATTGGAATATACAAGCCAAGTTCTATAATGAAAGATTCCCACCAGTATATGAAAGTGATAACATGAGAGACTCTCTACTATGAAGATCATGGTGCTACTTTGAAGCACAAGTGTGGTAAAAGGATAGTAACATTGTCCCTTCTCTCTTTTTCTCTTTTTTTTTATTTGGGCCTTTTCTCCTTTTTATGGCCTCTTTTCTTTCTCTTTTATTTTTTATTTTTTCGTCCGGAGTCTCATCCCTACTTGTGGGGGAATCATAGTCTCCATCATCCTTTCCTCACTGGGACAATGCTCTAATAATGATGATCATCACACTTTTATTTTTCTTGCAACTCAAGAATTACAACTCGATACTTAGAACAAAATATGACTCTATATGAATGCCTCCGGCGGTGTACCGGGATACACAATAACTCATGAGTGACATGTAGGAAAGAATTATGAATGGTGGCTTTGCCACAAATATGATGTCAACTGCATGATCATGCTAAGCAATATGACAATGATGGGGTGTGTCATAATAAATGGAATGGTGGAAAGTTGCATGGCAATATATCTCGGAATGGCTATGGAAATGCTATAATAGGCAGGTATGGTGGCTGTTTTGAGGAAGGTATATGGTGGGTGTATGATACCGGCGAAAGGTGCGCGGTATTAGACAGGCTAGCAAAGGTGGAAGGGTGAGAGTGCAATAATCCATGGACTCATCATTAGTAATAAAGAACTCATATACTTATTGCAAAAATCTACAAGTTATCAAAGCAAAGTATTACGCGCATGCTCCTAGGGGGATAGATTGGTAGGAAAAGACCATAGCTCGTCCCCGACCGCCACTCATAAGGAAGGCAATCAAAAAATAAATCATGCTCCGACTTCATCACATAACGGTTCACCATACGTGCATGCTATGGGAATCACAAGCTTCAACACAAGTATTTCTCATAGCATGACTTTAATATCACCATCTTCATATCTCAAAACAATTATCAAGTATCAAACTTATCATAGTATTCAACACACTCATAAGAGAATTTCTTTATTCTTGAATACCTAGCATATTAGGATTTAAAGAAAATTACCATGCTATTAAGGCTCTCAAAATAATCTAAGTGAAGCATGAGAGATCAATAGTTTCTATAAAACAAATCCACCACCGTGCTCTAAAAGATATAAGTGAAGTACTAGAGCAAAACTATAAAGCTCAAAAGATATAAGTGAAGCACATAGAGTATTCTAACAAATTCCAAATCATGTATGGCTCTCTCAAAAGGTGTGTACAGCAAGGATGATTGTGGTAAACTAAAAAAGCAAAGACTCAAATAATACAAGACGCTCCAAGCAAAACACATATCATGTGGTAAATAAAAATATAGCTCCAAGTAAAGTTACCGATAGAAGTAGACGAAAGAGGGGATGCCTTCCGGGGCATCCCCAAGCTTTGGCTTTTAGGTGTCCTTAGATTATCTTTGGGGTGCCATGGGCATACCCAAGCTTAGGCTCTTGCCACTCCTTGTTCCATAATCCATCAAATCTTTACCCAAAACATGAAAACTTCACAACACAAAACTTAAAGTAGAAAATCTCGTGAGCTCCGTTAGCGAAAGAAAACAAAAGATCACTTCAAGGTACTGTAATTAACTCATTATTTATTTATATTGGTGTTATTCCTACTGTATTCCAACTTATATATGGTTTATAAACTATTTTACTAGCCATAGATTCATCAAAATAAGCAAACAACACATGAAAAACAGAATCTGTCAAAAACAGAACAGTCTGTAGTAATCTGTAGCTAGCGCAAGATTAGGAACCCCAAAAATTCTAAAATAAATTGCTGGACGTGAGTAATTTATCTATTAATCATATTCAAAAAGAATTAACTAAATATCACTTTCCAAATAAAAATGACAGCAGTTCTCGTGAGCGCTAAAGTTTCTGTTTTTTACAGCAAGTTCAACAAGACTTTCCCCAAGTCTTCCCAACGGTTCTACTTGGCACAAACACTAATTAAACACAAAAAACACAACAAAAACAGAGGATAGATAAATTATTTATTACTAAACAGGAGCAAAAGGCAATTAATAAAAATAAAATTGGGTTGCCTCCCAACAAGCGCTATCGTTTAACGCCCCTAGATAGGCATAACAAGCAAGAATAGATCTAGGTATTGCCATCTTTGGTAGGCAATTCTTCAATGAGGCATCTACCATCTTTAGGAATTTCTTTATTTTTATTGATTATAAAACTTTTAGGCACAAGATCAAAAAATTCATTTGTAACAAATGGTTTCTTAATGATAGCAAAAAGATTGGGATGAACACTTATAGATTTGAGATCCTCATTTTCCTTACTAGATGATTCACCCTTATTTTTAGGAACGTACATAAGCTTGTCAACTTTAGTGGAAGGACTTGGAGTATTCTTTACGGAAGAAAAGGAGGTTCCCAAGTTGGTAATAATATTCTCAAGTTTATCGATCCTAACGGGGTCGTGATTTATTTTCTCATTAACTATGGGTTCCTTTTCTTTAATATCTTTCGAAGTAACTCCTACTTTAGATCCATATTGAGAGATTCGGCTGTGGATCTTTTTATCCAAATTTTCAATTAACTCTACGGTAGCAACCTTATTCTAAATAATCTCAAGCCTTTGCATTACATGCTCCAAAGTTAATATAGTTCCATTAACCAAGAGAGGTGGTGAGCCAAATAAATCTAACATAGCATTATAAGAATCAAAAGTATGGCAACCCAAAAAGTTCCCTCCGGTAATAGTATCAAGAACATAACGGTGCCAAGGATTAATGCCTAGATAAAAATTGCAAAGGAGAATGGTAGTAGATTGCTTCCTAGTAGATCTATTTTGAGCATTGCAAATTCTATACCAAGCATCTTTTAGATTTTCACCCTCCCTTTGCTTAAAATTTAGAATTTCATTCTCGGGAGACAATGGAGAAGATAAGGGGCTAGCCATAACGACAAGCAAACAAACTAACACACAAGCAAACAAAAAGCAAGCGAACAAAAGAGGCAAATAGAGAGGGAGGATAGGGAGAGAGAGGGCGAATAAAACGACAAGGGTGAAGTGGGGGAGAGGAAAACGAGAGGCGAATGGCAAATTAATGTAATGCAGGAGATAAGGGTATGTGATGGGTACTTGGTATGTTGAATTTTGCGTAGACCTCCCCGGCAACGGCGCCAGAAATCCTTCTTGCTACCTCTTGAGCACTGCGTTGGTTTTCCCCGAAGAGGAAGGGATGATGCATCAAAGTAGCGTAAGTATTTCCCTCAGTTTTTGAGAACCAAGGCATCAATCCAGTAGGAGGCTACGCGTGAGTCCCTAGCACCTGCACAAAACAAATAAATCCTCGCAACCAACGCAAATAGGGGTTGTCAATCCCTATAGGGCCACTTACGAGAGTGAGATCTGATAGATATGATAAGATAATATTTTTGGTATTTTTATGATAAAGATGCAAAGTAAAATAAAGGCAAAGTAAATAGTAAAGGAAATAACTAAGTAGTAGGAGATCAATATGATAAAGATAGACCCGGGGGCCATAGGTTTCGCTAGTGGCTTCTCTCGAGAGCATAAGTATTCTATGGTGGGTGAACAAATTACTGTTGAGCAATTGACAGAATTGAGCATAGTTATGAGAATATCTAGGTATTATCATGTATATAGGCATCACGTCCGAGACAAGTAGACCGACTCCTGCCTGCATCTACTACTATTACTCCACTCATCGACTGTTATCCAGCATGCATCTAGAGTATTAAGTTAAAAACAGAGTAACGCCTTAAGCAAGATGACATGATGTAGAGGGATAGACTCATACAATATGAAGAAAACCCCATCTTGTTATCGTCGATGGCAACAATACAATACATGCCTTGCTGCCCTTACTGTCACCAGGTAAGGACACCGCAAGATTGAACCCAAAGCTAAGCACTTCTCCCATTGCAAGATAGATCAATCTAGTAGGCCAAACCAAACTAATAATTCGAAGAGACTTGCAAAGATAACCAACCATACATAAAAGAATTCAGAGAAGATTCAAATATTATTCATAGATAGACTTGATCATAAACCCACAATTCATCGATCTCAACAAACACACCGCAAAAAGAAGATTACATCGAATAGATCTCCACAAGAGAGGGGGAGAACATTGTATCGAGATCCAAAAAGAGAGAAGAATCCATCTAGCTACTAGCTATGGACCCGTAGGTCTGAGGTAAACTACTCACACTTCATCGAGAGGCTATGGTGTTGATGTAGAAGCCCTCCGTGATCGATGCCCCCTCCGGCGGAGCTCTGGAACAGGCCCCAAGATGGGATCTCGTGGATACAGAAAGTTACGGCGGTGGAATTAGGGTTTTGGCTCCTGTTCTGATCGTTTGGGGGTACGTGGATATATATAGGAGGAAGAAGTACGTCGGTGGAGCAACAGGGGGCCCATGAGGGTGGGGGCGTGCCTGGTAGGGTATGGCGCGCCCCCTGATACGTCTCCAACGTATCAATAATTTTTGATTGCTCCATGCTATATTATCTACTGTTTTGGACTATATTGGGTTTTATTTTCCACTTTTATATTATTTTTGGGACTAACCTATTAACCGGAGGCCCAGCCCAGAATTGCTGTTTTTTTTGCCTATTTCAGTGTTTTGGATAAACGGAATATCAAACGGAGTCCAAACGGAATAAAACATTTGGAAACGTGATTTTCTCACCGAACGTGATCCAGGAGACTTGGACCCTACTGCAAGGGATCAAAGAGGTGGTCACGAGGGTGGGGGGCGCGCCCCCCTAGGGCGCGCCCCCCTGCCTCATGGGCCCCTCGGTGCTCCACCGACGTGCTCCTTCCTCCTATATATACACACGTACCCCCAAACGATCAGAACAGGAGCCAACAACCTAATTCCACCGCCGCAACTTTCTGTATCCACGAGATCCCATCTTGGGGCCTGTTCCGGAGCTCCGCCGGAAGAGGGCCGTCATCACAGAGGGCTTCTACATCATCCTAGCCCCTCCGATGAAGGGTGAGTAGTTTACCTCAGACCTTCAGGTCCATAGTTAGTAGCTAGATGGCTTCTTCTCTCTCTTTGAATCTCAATACAATTTTCTCCCCCTCTCTCATGGAGATCTATTCGATGTAATCTTCTTTTTGCGTTGTGTTTGTTGAGACCGATGAATTGTGGGTTTATGATCAAGTCTATCTATGGATAATATTTGAATCTTCTCTGAATTCTTTTGTGCATGATTGGTTATTTTTGCAAGTCTCTTCGAATTATCCGTTTGGTTTGGCCAACTAGATTGGTAGTTCTTTCCATGGGAGAAGTGCTTTGGGTTCGATCTTGTGGTGTCCTTACCCAGTGACAGAAGGGGCAGCAAGGCACGTATTGTATCGTTGCCATTGAGGATAACAAGATGGGGTTTATTTCATATTGCATGAATTTATCTCTCTACATCATGTCATCTTGCTTAAGGCATTACTCTGTTTTTAACTTAATACTCTAGATGCATGCTGGATAGCGGTCGATGAGTGGAGTAATAGTAGTAGATGCAGCATCGTTTCGATCTACTTGTCACGGATGTGATGCCTATATACATGATCATGCCTAGATATTCTCATAATTATGCTCAATTCTATCAATTGCTCAACATAATTTGTTCACCCACCGTAGAATACTTATGCTCTTGAGAGAAGACACTAGTGAAACCTATGGCCCCCGGGTCTATTCTCATCATATCAATCTCCATCACTTTTATATTGTTTTGCTATTTATTTTTCTTTTACTTTTTTACTTTGCATCTTTATATCAAAAATACCAAAAAATATTCTACCTATCGGATCTCACTCTCGTAAGTGACCGTGAAGGGCTTGACAACCCCTAATCGCGTTGGTTGCGAGTAGCTATCGCTTTGTGCAGGTACGAGGGACTTGAGCGTGGGCTCCTATTGGATTGATACCTTGGTTCTCAAAAACTGAGGGAAATAATTACGCTACTCTGTTGCATCATCCCTTCCTCTTCGGGGAAAACCAACGCAAGCTCAAGACGTAGCAAGAAGGATTTCTGGCGCCGTTGACGGGGAGTCTACGCAAAAAGTGATATACCAAGTACCAATCACAATCCCTATCTCTCGCATTACATTATTTGCCATTTGCCTCTCGTTTTCCTCTCCCCCCAATTCACCCTTGCTGTTTTATTCGCCCTCTCTCTCTATCCTCCCTCTCTGTGTGCCTCTTTTGTCCGCTTGCTTTTTGTTTGCTCGTGTGTTAGATTGCTTGTTTGTCGCGATGGCCCAAGATACTACTAAATTGTGTGACTTCACCACTACCAATAATAATGATTTCCTTAGCACTCCAATTGCTCCTCTTACCGATGCTGGATCTTGTGAAATTAATACTGCTTTATTGAATCTTGTTATGAAAGATCAATTCGCCGGCCTTCCTAGTGAAGATGCCGCTACTCATATGAATAGCTTCGTTGATTTATGTGATATGCAAAAGAAAAAAGATCTCAATAATGATGTCGTTAAATTGAAGCCATTTCCTTTTTTGCTTAGAGATCGTGCTAAAGCTTGGTTTTTGTCTTTGCCTAAGAATAATATAGATTCATGGAACAAGTGCAAAGATGCTTTTATCTCTAAGTATTTTCCTCCCGCTAAGATCATCTCTCTTAGAGACGATATAATGAACTTTAAACAACTTGATCATGAACATGTTGCACAAGCTTGGGAGAGAATGAAATTAATGATACGTAATTGCCCTACTCATGGTTTGAATTTGTGGATGATTATACAAAACTTTATGCCGGATTGAATTTTACTTCTAGAAATCTTTTAGATTCGGTCGCGGGAGGCACTTTTATGGAAATCACTTTAGGAGATGCTACTAAACTCCTAGATAATATTATGGTTAATTATTCTCAATGGCATACTGAAAGAAATTCTAATAAAAAAGTGCATGCGATAGAAGAAATTAATGTGTTGAGTGGAAAGATGGATGAACTTATGAAATTATTTGGTACTAAGAGTGTTTCTTTTGATCCTAATGATATGCCTTTGTCTACTTTGATTGAGAATAATAATGAATCTATGGATGTGCATTTTGTTGGTAGGAATAATTTTGGTAACAACGCTTATAGAGGGAATTTTAATCCTAGGTCATATCCTAGTAATCCTTCTAATAATTATGGGAATTCCTACAACAACTCTTATGGAAATTATAATAAGATGCCCTCTGATTTTGAATCTAATATTAAAGAATTTATTTCTTCACAAAAGAATTTTAATGCTATGATTGAAGAAAAATTGCTTAAGATTGATGATTTGGCTAGAAACGTTGATAGAATTGCTCCTGATGTTGATGCTTTGAAACTTAGATCTATTCCACCTAAGCATGATATTAATGAGTCTCTAAAGCCATGAGAATTTCAATTGATGAGTGTAAGGAAAGAACCGCTAGGATGCGTGCTTCCAAAGATGCCTTTATTAAAGCGTGTTCTTCCAATTCCTATGAAAATCAAGATGAAGATCTAAGAGTTATTGATGTGTCTCCAATTAAATCTTTATTTTGCAATATGAATCTTGATGAAACTGAATATGATCTTCCTTTACCTAGAAGGCGTTCTAAAAATTCGGAGTATTTTGATTTTAATGATGAAATTGATGAAAGTGGGATTGAAAGAAATAAAAATCTAGATATTGCTAAACCCACTATATTGGATTTCAAGGAATTTAATTATGAAAGTTGCTCTTTGTTTGATTGTATTTCCTTGTTGCAATCCGTGCTAAATTCTCCACATGCTTACAGTCGAAATAAAGCCTTCACCAAACATATTGTTGATGCCTTGATGCAATCTTATGACGAAAAACTTGAATTGAAAGTTTCTATCCCTAGAAAACTATATGATGAGTGAGAAACAACTATTAAAATTAAAATTAAAGATAATGAGTTTTATGCTTTGTGTGATTTGGGTGCTAGTGTCTCTACTATTCCCAAGACTTTGTGTTATTTAGTAGATTTCCGTAACTTTGATGATTGCTCTCTAAACTTGCATCTTGCGGATTCCACTATTAAGAAACCTATGGGAAGGATTAATGATGTTATTATTGTTGCAAATAGGAATTATGTGCCCATAGATTTCATTGTTCTTGATATAGATTGCAATCCTTCTTGCCCTATTATTCTTGGTAGACCTTTCCTTAGAACGGTTGGTGCGATTATTGATATGAAGGAAGGGAATATTAGATTTGAATTTCCATTAAAAAGGGCATGGAACAATTTCCAAGGAAGAAAATAAAATTACCATATGAAACTATCATGAGAGCCACTTATGGATTGCCTACCAAAGATGGCAATACCTAGATCTATTCTTGCTCGTTATGCCTAGCTAGGGGCGTTAAACGATAGCGCTTGTTGGAAGGCAACCCAATTTTATTTTTATTCCTTGATTTTTGTTCCTGTTTAGTAATAAATAAATTATTTAGCCTCTGTTTTGGTTGTGTTTTTTTGTGTTTAATTAATGTTTGTGCCAAGTAGAACCGTTGGGAAGACTTGGGGAAAGTTTTGTTGAACTTGCTGTAAAAAACAGAAACTTTAGCGCTCACGAGAACTGCTGTAATTTTTATTTTCAGAGTGTAATTTAGTTAATTCTTTTTGAAGATGATTAATAGATAAATTCCTCACGTCCAGCAATTTATTTTAGAATTTTTGGGGTTCCAGATCTTGCGCTAGCTACAGATTACTACAGACTGTTCTGTTTTTGACAGATTCTGTTTTTCGTGTGTTGTTTGCTTATTTTGATGAATCTATGGCTAGTAAAATAGTTTATAATCCATTGAGAAGTTTGAATACATTAGGTTTAACACCAATATAAATAAATAATGAGTTCATTGCATTACCTTGAAGTGGTCTTTTGTTTTCTTTCGCTAACGGAGCTCACGAGTTTTCTATTTTGAGTTTTGTGTTGTGAAGTTTTCATGTTTTGGGTGAATTCTTTTGATGGATCATGGAACAAGGAGTGGCAAGAGCCTAAGCTTGGGGATGCCCATGGCACCCCCAAGATAATCCAAGGACACCAAAAATTCAAAGCATGGGGGTGCCCCCGGAAGGCATCCCCTCTTTCGTCCACTTCCATCGGTAATTTACTTGGAGCTATATTTTTATTCACCAACATGATATGTGTTTTGCTTGGAGCGTCTTGTATTATTTGTGTATTTGTTTGTTAGTATGCCACAATCATCCTTGCTGTACACACCTTTTTAGAGAGCCATACATGAATTAAAATTTGATAGAATACTCTATGTGCTTCAGTTATATCTTTTGAGCTAAGTAGTTTTGCTCTATGTGCTTCACTTATATCCTTTGAGCTAGATAATTTTGCTCTATGTGCTTCACTTAGATCTTTTAGAGCACGGTGGTGGATATGTTTTAAAGAAACTATTGATCTCTCATGCTTCACTTAAATTAATTTGAGAGTCTCTTAATAGCATGGTAATTTGCCTAATAATAATATGCTTGGTATTCAAGATTTGTGAAACTCTCTTTTGAGTGTGTTGAATACTAAGAAAAGATTGAAGCATGATAATTGTTTTGAGTTATGGAGGTGATAATATTAAAGTCATGCTACTTGAGTAGTTGTGAATTTAAATAATACTTGTGTTGAAGTTTGAGATTCCCGTAGCATGCACGTATGGTGAACCGTTATGTGATGAAGTCGGAGCATGATTTATTTATTGATTGTCTTCCTTATGAGTGGCGGTCGGGGACGAGCGATGGTCTTTTCCTACCAATCTATCCCCCTAGGAGCATGTGCGTAATACTTTGCTTTGATAACTTCTAAATTTTTGCAATAAGTATATGAGTTCTTTATGACTAATGTTGAGTCCATGGATTATACGCACTCTCACCCTTCCACCTTTGCTAGCCTCTCTAATACCGCACAACTTTCGCCGGTATCATACAGCTACCATATACCTTCCTCAAAACACCCACCATACCTACCTATTATGGCATTTCCATAGCCATTCTGAGATATATTGCCATGCAACTTTCCACCATCTAGTTCATCATGACACACTTCATCATTGTCATATTGCATATCCCGGCACACCGCCGGATGCATTCACATAGAGTCATATTTTGTTCTAAGTATCGAGTTGTAATTGTTGAGTTATAAGAAAAATAAAAGTGTGATGATCATCATTATTAGAGCATTGTCCCAGTGAGGAAAGAATGATGGAGACTATGATTCCCCCATAAGTCGGGATGAGACTCCAGACGAAAAAAAAGAGGCCATAAAAAAAGAGAAAGGCCCAAACAAAAAAAATGATGAGAGAAAAGTAGAAAAGGGACAATGTTACTATCCTTTTACCACACTTGTGCTTCAAAGTAGCACCATGATCTTCATAGTAGAGAGTCTCTCATGTTATCACTTTCATATACTAGTGGGAATTTTTCATTATAGAACTTGGCTTGTATATTCCAATGATGGGCTTCCTCAAATTGCCCTAGGTCTTCACGAGCAAGCAAGTTGGATGCACACCCACTTAGTTTCTTTTTGAGCTTTCATATACTTATAGCTCTAGTGCATCTGTTGCGTGGCAATCCCTACTCACTCACATTGATATCTATTGATGGGCATCTCCATAGCCCGTTGATACGCCTAGTTGATGTGAGACTATCTTCTCCTTTTTGTCTTCTCCACAACCACCATTCTATTCCACCTATAGTGCTATATCCATGGCTCATGCTCATGTATTGCGTGAAGATTGAACAAGTTTTGAAAAAGTTAGAGTATGAAACAATTGCTTGGCTTGTCATCGGGGTTGTGCATGATTTAAATACTTTGTGTGGGGAAAATGGAGCATAGCCAGACTATATGATTTTGTAGGGATAACTTTCTTTGGCCATGTTATTTTGAGAAGACATAATTGCTTTGTTAGTTTGCTTGAAGTATTATTATTTTCTATGTCAATATAAACTTTTATCTTGAATCTTTCTAATCTGAATATTCATACCACAATTAAGAAGATTTTCATTGAAATTATGCCAAGTAGCACTCCGCATCAAAAATTCTCTTTTTATCATTTACCTACTCGAGGACGAGCAGGAATTAAGCTTGGGGATGCATGATACGTCTCCAACGTATCTATAATTTTTGATTGCTCCATGCTATATTATCTACTATTTTGGACTATATTGGGCTTTATTTTCCACTTTTATATTATTTTTGGGACTAACCTATTAACCTGAGGCCCAGCCCAGAATTGCTGTTTTTTTGCCTATTTCAGTGTTTCGGATAAACGGAGTCCAAACGGAATAAAATCTTCGGAAACGTGATTTTCTCACCGAACGTGATCCAGGAGACTTGGACCCTACTGCAAGGGATCAAAGAGGTGGTCACGAGGGTGGGGGGCGCCCCCCCTAGGGCGCGCCCCCCTGCCTCGTGGGCCCCTTGGTGCTCCAACGACGTACTCCTTCCTCCTATATATACACACGTACCCCCAAACGATCAGAACAAGAGCCAAAAACCTAATTCCACCGCCGCAACTTTCTGTATCCACAAGATCCCATCTTGGGGCCTGTTCCGGAGCTCCCCCGGAAGAGGGCCGTCATCACGGAGGGCTTCTACATCATCCTAGCCCCTCTGATGAAGTGTGAGTAGTTTACCTCAGACCTTCGGGTCCATAGTTAGTAGCTAGATGGCTTCTTCTCTCTCTTTGAATCTCAATACAAAGTTCTCCCCCTCTCTCGTGGAGATCTATTCGATGTGATCTTCTTTTTGTGGTGTGTTTGTTGAGACTGATGAATTGTTGGTTTATGATCAAGTCTATCTATGAATAATATTTGAATCTTCTCTGGATTCTTTTATGCATGATTGTTTATCTTTGCAAGTCTCTTCGAATTATCCATTTGGTTTGGCCAACTAGGTTGGTAGTTCTTGCCATGGGAGAAGTGCTTAGCTTTGGGTTCGATCTTGTGGTGTCCTTACCCAGTGACAGAAGGGGCAGCAAGGCACGTATTGTATCATTGCCATCAAGGATAACAAGATGGGGTTTATTTCATATTGCATGAATTTATCTCTCTACATCATGTCATCTTGTTTAAGGCGTTACTCTGTTTTTAACTTAATACTCTAGATGCATGCTGGATAGCGGTCGATGAGTGGAATAATAGTAGTAGATGCAGAATCATTTCGATATACTTGTCACGGATGTGATGCCTATATACATGATCATGCCTAGATATTCTCATAATTATGCTCAATTCTATCAATTGCTCAACAGTAATTTGTTCACCCACCGTAGAATACTTATGCTCTTGAGAGAAGCCACTAGTGAAACCTATGGCCCCCGGGTCTATTCTCATCATATCAATCTCCATCACTTTTATATTGTTTTGCTATTTATTTTGCTTTTACTTTTTACTTTGCATCTTTATATCAAAAATACCAAAAAATATTCTATCTATCAGATCTCACTCTCGTAAGTGACTGTGAAGGGCTTGACAACCCCTAATCGCGTTGGTTGCAAGTAGCTATCGCTTTGTGTAGGTATGAGGGACTTGAGCGTGGGCTCCTACTGGATTGATACCTTGGTTCTCAAAAACTGAGGGAAATACTTACACTACTCTTCTGCATCATCCCTTCCTCTTCGGGGAAAACCGATGCAAGCTCAAGACGTAGCACCCCCTACCTCGTGGCCTCCTGTTACGTGCCTTGACGTAGGGTCCAAGTCTCCCGGGTCTTATCTGTTGAGAAAATCATGTTCCCGAAGGTTTCATTCCGTTTGGAGTCCGTTCGATATTCCTTTTCTTGGAAACCCTAAAACAGGCAAAAACATCAATTCTGGGCTGGGCCTCCGGTTAATAGGTTAGTCTCAAAAATAATATAAAAGTGGATAATAAAGCCCAATAATGTCTAAAATAGTAGATAATATAGCATGGAGCAATCAAAAATTATAGATACGTTGGAGACGTATCACTCGCCGTACAACCCGGCACAGCGGCCAAAAGGTTACTTCAACCGGTTTACTAGACACCCCGGTTCGGAAGCGCCGATCTGAGGTCTCACCCACTTCTGACACTTCTTATCCCAAGGTAGGCTATTTCCGACAACCTCTTAATCCGTCCGATTCAAATTATCAGGTGACACCTCCTTCATCCTCTGGCGAGTCAACATCGACCCAACTTCCTCCTCTCAAAACTGTAGCTGGGTAAGTACTTCAACCCCTTCTTTTGATGTTTTCATACTTTATATGCTATGCTTAACTTTCACATCTTATTCTATTTTAGAGCCAAAGCCAGACCCAGCAAAAAGGCTTGGGTGAACAATCCGCCCGAAGACCAGGTGGTCATTGAACCGGAGCGAACGGTTGAACCGGAAGGTCCAAATCCTGAAGCTACCTTTAATGAACCACCCCCTCAAGATCACAATACTGATGAACAACCAGGAGTTGATACTGCTGTGCCTGATGATGAACCGGCAGATCCAATCCGGGCTGATGATAGATCTTCTAGTCCGGTGAGAGCTACTGACACCCCATCAACTCCAGAAAAGACCGCTGGAGACAAAGAAGTCGAAGTTATTATTACTAGTATTGGCCACACCTCCCCTGGCCATCCTGTAATTTTGGCCAAACATAGTGCCAAGGAAGAACGTGCTGCCATGGAAAAAGGCAAATGGAGCACCGACTTGTCAAGCTATGCCCATCTCAGCGCTCAAGAACTCCATTCTGGTTTTCTAAACCGCCTGCACTCAAACCGTGATTACGAAGCCGGTTTGGTGAACCTGATGAAGGAGCGCTATGAGGTATTTTTATCACTTCCCCTTTTCGTAAATCCAATTTGTAAATATCAACTCAAGTAGCCCCCAAGGGCCGGTTTATGATAACAATCATAAATCTGGACTTTGTAATATCTCAATCCTTGCATGCTAATCCTCCATATGTCAAATGATCTTTGGAAACAAACCGATACTTTATCATTGTATTCCTGTAGTTTTCATTGGTGCAGCCCCCAAGGGCCGATTTATCTTTCCAAAGTAAACCGGGTCTTGAATCAATGCGTCAACTTTGAACAGATGTACATTAGCCCCCAAGTGTTAAGGATAATGCTTGCATTGTACTTGAGACTTGTGAAAAATATGTTGATGATAGAGAAAATAGGCATTAGCCCCCAAGTACAAAGTGCATAACTTGTTATACGCTTGGTACTTCATAACATGTTTTGATGATATATCTCACCTTTGTAGGCTGAGCTGAGTAAAAAGGATGCTCAAACCGTGGATCTTCAAGAGAATGTTAAATCTCAGCAAGAAGAGGCTTCCAAAGCCAAAGAAGAGCTGACCAATGCCTTAGCAGCTATGAAGAAACTGAAAGAAACCTTTAACAAAGAGCGTGCAGACTAGGAGACAGAAAAGGCCGGTTTAACAAAGAAGGCCGAGGACGCAGAGGCAGCCCTGAAGTTGGTGGTTGAAGAACTGGCCGGTTTAAAGCGGCAGATTAATGCCATGACTGCTGCTGTGTTTGGTAAGTACCCTCTCATGCAGTTTGTCTAATTTCATAATATCTTATCAATGACCGGTTTACTGATGTTTAACCATGACAGGGACCCGCATTGCTCATCTGGGCTCTGACATGCGGATGAAGCTGAAAGCGGCCTATACCTTGATAGAACAGCTGTTCTCTGGTTCCTAGCGAGCCATTTGTACTGCAGCTTATAACAAGCCTCCGCCATCGCTGATAAAGGAAACTATCGAAAAACTGGCCATGCTGCCTGCCTGGATCAACAAACTGAAGAGATCAGCCGCCAGGTCAGGTGCGCTGACCGCGCTAATCCGGGCCAAGGTATGGATTCCGGATCTTGAACCGGCAGATATCATCAAAGGCTATCCTGGTGTGAAAGGAGACGGCTCAGACTTCAATAACGACGATCTCCGAAGGCTGACAAAGGAGATGCGGCCGATAGCAAGCAAACTGGCAGAGGATACAAATCTATCTCATTTTCAACCGGTTTATGATGTTGAGGGAAAAAGACAAGCCACACTGATTCATAATGTTGAATATCTTGTGCCGCCAATCCGTAAGCATACTTACGCTCCTGACATTGACCCCTCCAACCTTATTCATGAAGAGGCCGTTTTTCAAGCCTTAACCGAAATCGATTGGTCAATGGTTGATTTCCAGCATCTGGGGAGGGATGAAGAGAATGTGACCGCGCAAGATGACCCTCAATCGTCAAGCCGTCCTGATGAGGAATCCTAAACCGGTGGCTGGTTTATCAGCTGCAGTCTGCCACTCCCTTGAAAACACTTATTCAATTGGGGGTATTGAAAGCACCTTGTAATAGGATAGCATGAACACCTTATCTGCCGTGCCATCGAGCATGTTTGTTTTGCTTGATACTTGAAAATTTGTCCTGCCTTTGGGATCTATTTATGCATAGCCCATTATGATTTGTGTTCTTGTATGCAAGAATGTGAAAGTGCCCTAGTGGTTTACCTGCCACTCCCTTGAAAACACTTATTCAATTGGGGGTATTGAAAGCACCTTGTAATAGGATAGCATGAACACCTTATCTGCCGTGCCATCGAGCATGTTTGTTTTGCTTGATACTTGAAAATTTGTCCTGCCTTTGGGATCTATTTATGCATAGCCCATTATGATTTGTGTTCTTGTATGCAAGAACGTGAAAGTGCCCTAGTGGTTTACCACTGGACGGGTCATGATGCCCAAAAAATATATACATAACTTGGATGGATAAGCAAGATTTGTTTTAACCAGATAAAAATAGATGATACCTGTGACATACCTCGTTGGCTAACCAACTGTTTGTAAGGGTGAAAAACACCAATCCGGACTATTGATGACTCCTTGCCCTCTTGCCGGTTCATATAAAAACCATACCGGGCTAAAATAGCCACTAATTTGTTCGTATAATGTTGGTGACATCTAGTCAAAACCAAATCGGAGCAACGTATTGCCGGTTTATGACTGGTCATGTATTGACAACTAAGCATTGAAAACCACGCCGGGCTGTAATAAACACTGGTTTATCAGAAGATATTCATAAACCCCTTATCAGAAGATTGTAAAACGGCAAAGGCAAAAGAAATATGCAAGGCTTTTCATGGGCTGCCAGGCCGCTGAGTTAAACCATTTTGCAAAGCCTTTTAAGATGGACCTCAATCTTGAACCAATCATCGTTTTAACTTTGACAAGTTCAGGGTCTATGAGTTTGACTTGTCAAACGTTCGATGGGTGATACCAGGTTTACCTGGACGGAGTGACTTACTTAAAGAGGCAGGATAACCCAGGGTTTTAGGTTAATACACCTGGCTTCCAAGCCTGGCTTGATAGCCTACTACAAGGGTGCAAGCTTGTTTGTTCTTTGAGAAGCAAGGATCCCCCAAGTAATATTTGAGCAATGCTCAGTGGTGACCTATGTTTGAGTTGTGCTTTATGCAACAGACTCTCTTTGGCTCCACATAATTTCCTTGTGGCTTTTAATCCTATCAAAAGGTGTAGCTATGGTGTAAATATGACCAAGCCCCCTAGTGATTTCCCTTTTTGGTTTTAAATTGATCAAGAGGTGTAGCTATGGTTCGGATACGACCAAGCCCCCTAGTGATTTCCTTTATATCTGTGTGGCTTTATAAGCCGGGTTAATAGAACTCCACTTTGTAAGTAGAAGCCCCCATGGAACCACACATGATGTAAAAAAGAACAGAGACCCCGCTTTAACTGAGGCTCCGGTTTATTATATAATATATACATTGTCATAAGTATGTACATAAGAAGAGCCTGTGGCTCAAGTATAGTAAGGCCGAAGAAGAGCTATATTCCACGGCCGCTGGGTCTCCTCCTCTAATTTGCGTGAGTCTTTGTGCTCTCGAACATCGACGAGGTAGTATGACCCGTTGTGCAGATTTTTGCTGACCACAAAAGGTCCTTCCCAAGGTGGGGATAACTTGTGCATATCAGTCTGATCCTGGATGAGCCGGAGCACCAGATCGCCTTCTTGAAAAGTTCTGGTCTTAACTCGGCGACTGTGATAACGTCGGAGATCTTGCTGATAAATCACCGAACGTGCTGCTGCTAAATCACGCTCCTCATCTAACAGGTCCAGTGAGTCCTGACGTGCTTTCTCATTCTCCGCTTCAATGTAAGCCGCCACCCGGGGTGAGTCATGACGGATGTCACTGGGAAGAACCGCCTCTACTCCATAAACCATGAAGAAAGGTTTGTAACATGTCGATCCGTTTGGTGTGGTGTTGATACTCCATAACACAGAAGGTAACTCCTCTACCCAACAACCCGGCGTCCGCTTTAAAGGAACCATAAGTCGGGGTTTGATACCTCTCAAAATTTCTTGATTTGCCCTCTCTACTTGACCATTAGACTGGGGGTGAGCCACTGATGCTACATCAAGCCGGATGTGCTCACGTTGATAAAATTCCTCCATATCTCCTTTGGACAGATTAGTACCATTATCAGTTATAATGCTACATGGAAAACCAAACCGGAATATCACCTTTTTAATGATTTGAACCACCGTGGCTGCATCACACTTACTGACTGGCTCTGCCTCTACCCACTTGGTGAACGTGTCAACCGCCACTAACAGGTGGGTCTTTTAGTCCTTGGATCTCTTAAAGGGTCCAACCATATCGAGCCCCCAAGTTGAAAACGGCCAAGTAATTGGAATCATTCTCAACTCCTGAGCCGGAACATGAGCGCGGCGTGCAAATTTCTGACAACCGTCACACCTTTTGACTAAATCCTCAGCATCAGCATGAGCCGTCAACTAATAGAATCCGTGACGAAAAGCCTTAGCCACCAAGGATTTTGAACCGGCGTGGTGACCACAATCTCCTTCGTGGATTTCTCGCAAAATCTCACAACCCTCTTGAGGAGACACACACCACTGAATTGCTCCCGTGACGCTGTAACGATGTAACTCCCCATTGATAATGGTCATTGACTTGGATCACCAGATTATCTGTCGGGCCAAGGTTCCATCTTCCGGTAACTCACCCCGGTTCATGTAAGACAACTACGGGACTCTCCAATCCGGTATAACATGCAAAGCTGCCACCAATTGGGCCTCCGGGTCAGGAATAGCCAACTCCTCCTCTGTGGGTAGACTGACCGACGGATTATGCAGTACGTCGAGGAAGACATTAGGTGGCACCGGTTTACGCTGAGAGCCTAGATGACTTAAAGCGTCCGCCGTTTCATTCTTTCGCCGGTCTATATGGTCAACTTGATAGCCCTTGAAATGACCAGCCACTATGTCCACCTCTCGTCGATATGCAACTATGAGTGGGTCCTTAGAATCCCAAGTGCCAGATACCTGTTGAGCCACCAAGTCCGAGTCACCGAAGCAAACCCGACTTAAGTTCATCTCCTTAGCCATCCGAAGACCGTGGAGTAAGGCCTCGTACTCAGCTGCATTGTTAGTGCAAGGGAACATTAAGAGAAGAACATAACAAAACTTGTCACCTCATGGGGAAATTAATATGACTCCAGCCCCCGAGCCCTCCAATTGCCTGGACCCATCAAAGTGAATAGTCCAATAAGTATTGTGTGGTTTTTCCTCTGATGCCTGAACTCTGTCCAATCGTTGATGAAGTCCACGAGTGCTTGAGATTTAATCACTGTGCGAGGTGTATACTTGAGCCCATGAGGTCCAAGCTCAATAGCCCACTTGGCAATCTGGCTAGTCGCCTCTCTGTTTTGGATGATATCTCCCAAAGGGGCTGAACTAACCACTGTGATAGGATGACCCTGAAAATAGTGCTTGAGCTTCCGACTTCCCATAAAAACTCCATACACCAGCTTCTGCCAATGCGGATACCTCTGCTTTGATTCGATAAGCACCTCATTGATATAATAAACCGTCCGTTGAACCAGATACTCCTTTCCAGCCTCCTTGCGCTCCACAACAATAGCCACACTGACAGCTCGGGCATTAGTAGCCACATATAGCAGTAAAGGCTCTTTATCGACCGGAGCTGCAAGGACAGGCGGTTCAGCTAACTGTCTCTTCAAATATTCAAACGCTTTATCAGTCGCGTCACTCCAGACAAAATCATCCATTTTTCTTTAACATCTGGTATAAAGGGATAGCTTTCTCCCCAAGACGACTGATAAACCGGCTCAAAGCTGCAATCCGGCCTGCTAAACATTGAACGTCGTTGATACACGCCGTTTTAGCCAGGGACGTGATAGCTGAATTTTTTTCTGGATTAGCCTCAATGACCCTGTTAGACACCAGAAAACCCAAGAGCTTGCCTGCCAGAACACCAAAAACACATTTGTCCGGATTAAGCATCATCTTATAGACTCGGAGGTTGTCAAAGGTTTCTCTCAAGTCATCTATCAATGTTTCCTCCTTCCTGGACTTTATCACAATATCATCCACATATGCATGAACATTGCGCCCAATCTGCTTATGAAGACAATTCTGAACACAACGCTGATAAGTCGCCTGGGCACTCTTGAGCCCAAAGGGCATGGAGACATAGCAGAAGGCTCCAAAGGGAGTTATAAAAGCTGTCTTCTCCTGGTCCTTAACTGCCATTTTGATTTGATGATAACCGGAGTAAGCATCCAAAAAACACAAACGGTCATAACCCCCCGTAGCGTCAATAATCTGATCAATATGGGGGAGGGCAAAGGGATCAGCTAGACAAGCCTTGTTCAAGTCTGTGTAATCCACACACATACGCCAAGTGTCATTTTTCTTAAGGACCAGCACCGGATTAGCCAGCCACTCCAGGTGAAAGACCTCCATAATAAACCCTGTGGCCAACAGCCGAGCTACCTCCTCACCAATAGCCTTACGCCTTTCTTCGTTGAAGCAGCGGAGAAACTGCCTGGCCGGCCTAAACTTAGGATCTATATTAAGTGTGTGATCATCGAGTTCCCTCGGTACACCTGGCATGTCAGAAGGCTTCCATGCAAAGATGTCCCGGTTCTCACGGATGAACTCGATGAGCGCGCCTTCCTATTTGGGATCCAGGTTAGCGCTGATGCTGAACTGCTTGGATGAATCGCCAGGAACAAAATCAACCATCTTAGTGTCCGTGGCCGATTTAAACTTTAACGCCGGATCGTGCTCCGTAGTTGGCTTTTTCAAAGATGTCATGTCTGCCAGATCAACCTTGTATTTATAAAACTTCAGCTCTTCTGTGGCACAAACCGACTCAGCGTAAGCCGCATCACCTTCCTCACATTCCAAAGCAATCTTCCTGCTCCCATGTACTGTGATGGTCCCTGTCATGGAATTGTCACGGCAGATGTCCTTAGTGTCAGGACTTAGTCGCGAGGCCAGCGCATCTATGTGGTAGCTTGAGCGGGGTTGAGTGGGACAAGAGAAGCGATGTTTTACCCAGGTTCGGCCCCTCACGGTGGAGGTAAAAGCCTACATCATGCTTCATTTATATTGTTGATGATGATCACGGTTACAAGAGTGCTCTATCTCGAGAGCTATTGTCTAAACCTAACTTGTCCAACTTGTGGAACTTGTGAATCTTGTCCCCTTTTGGGGAGCCCTGCCCCCTCCTTATATATGTTGGAGGGGCGGGTTACATGTGGAGTCCTATTAGGATTAGGACTAGTCTATCTCTAATACAAACCGGATACAAGTCCAGGTATTAACTCCTTGTAAGATAAATGTTCCTCATGCCTTTCCTCTTAAACCGGCCCACCATTAACCTAAACCGGCCTGCTGGTCCTTGGGCCTTGTCATGCATCTGGAATACACGCCGGGTCACCAATGAATCTTCAGGCTCGTGAATCATCATACCAGTGAACCGCCAGACATGTAAACCGCCAATCCTCTGGCGGTTTACCAATGAAACGCCTAATTCGGTCGGGTTATACTTCCGGTCGGTTAACGCCGTGGGGTATATCCCCGACATTAGCCCCCAAGTTTAGCTTGGATTTATCCATGGTAAACTTATGCTGCAAAATAAACACAAGAACAAATTTGACAGGTTATGCTCCGGGTTAAGAATTTTTGTAAACCGGTACCTAATCACCCTTAAGTCCTTGTTATTTCCTCCTTCTAGGAAATCCGGGTCAACAGACCAGCTTCATAATCAATTTGCCGACATTGGTTTTTCACCGAGAAATATTGTGAAGAATAACTCCTTTGACTCAGCTCCCAAAGCGCCGATTTAAGAAATATGGGTCTGAAAATACTTATCTGATATTCAGCCGGTTTGAAGATGTAAAACTTGCCGGTTTAATATTACCAAAATGGCCGGTTTATAAATATTGATGGCGCCAGGTCATAATTGTTGTCGACACCGGGTCATGTAATTGATCTTCCTGATTTGCTCAAAACTGATAAAATGAAGATGTTCCTCCTTTATATGCATAATACCTGTAGCCCCCAAGTCTTAAGAAGAGAACATAGTGATAACTTAAGACTTGCTCCAATAAGTGTTTCAACCTTGAAGAAATCCAGTTTGTTCATCTCAATCATATAAACTGAATACTCCATATATGTAGCCCCCAAGTGCCGGGTTGTCATGCTTGCAGCAACCTAGGACTTGTAATTGCTTATAAAAACTTCAATCAGTGTAACCCCCAAGGACCGGGTCATTATGCAATAATGAGCAGGAACTTTGTAAATATAATAATGTAGATTTTAGCAGTGATGTGTAGCCCCCAAGGGCCGGCATAGTAAGATAATACCGAACCGGGACTTGATATATACTTCAATGAAAATAACATCTTATAATGTAGCATCCATCGTAGGGCTTGAACCCACGTCCACAAGGTTAAGAGTTTTGTGCTTTACCAACTGAGCAATGGATCCTTCAATATTATGGACGAAAACTTGTGTACCTTGAATTGTTGGCATGAGCAATTGGTAGCCCCCAAGGGCCGGCTCATTATAATATGATGAGTCGGGTCTTCAATAAGACTAGTAAAAATGACTTTGCATTAGCCCCCAAGTGTCATGGTGCATGCTTGCAGCGACATGAGACTTGCATGTAATCTCAATTTGAATAATGTAGCCCCCAAGTGCCGGGTCGTAAGCCTGCAGCGACTCGGGACTATTCCTTCCATTGTAGAATATATCCTTTGATAAAATAATAGCCATTGCGCTAAAGCAACTTTGAAAACCTCAATAATACTGGTTATTAATAACCATAATAAAATCCAGCCATGTTGGCTATTCAAGATAATATAATCCGGTATGAAAACCTTATTCATTCAATATCATAATGATTATTCAGCCAAATTTGGCTATTTGAATAATATAACCCAATGATTTATAAGTGCATGATTCAAATGATGTGATCCAAATATATACTGGCAACTTACAGTCCAAAGCCAGGCCGGGTTAACAAACACCGGATAATTTCTCATCATATACTGGCGACTTTATCGTCTTAAAACCAAGCCGGTTTAATAAACACCGGATAATTTATCATCATACTGGCAACTTTATAGTTGAAACCCAAGTCGGTTTAGTAAACGCCGGTGATTTATAATCATGCTTTATTCAACCTGTTTCTGCATACAACAAGTTTAAAGTGTCTGGGCGGTTTACCATCGGACGGGTCATAATACCCAACATATAACCCAGGTTTATAACCAAGGCTGCACTTAAGAATAATCAAATATGAAATATATCATACCTGTGACATTGAATCACATCGTTGGTTTACCAACTTTTTGTAATAGGGGTAATACCCAGATTTTGAGTACTGACAACTCCTTCCATATTGTGTCGGTTTATGATAAAACCATACCAGGTTGTGATAAACACCGGTTTAACCACATATAATACTGGCGACTCGTAGTCAAACCAGACCGTGCTGATAGTCTCCGGATTATAACCTTATCGTGTACTGATAACTTGTAGTTGAAAGCCGAGCCGGGTTGATAATCACCGGTTTACTCCATAATAGGATGGTAACAGGAAATCAAACCGGGCAGATAGCCTCTGGATTAAGATTTAACCGTGTTCTGTCAATTTATAATTTGATAGTCGAACCGGTTTAAGAATTGTCGGTTTAAAAACGCAACAAAAGAAATATTTATCAAAACAAAATTTCAAGCAAAGGCAATGATAAAACCATCTGCAAAAAGAGGCTATTGAGCCGATCAAATGGCGTTACCATGGTCGCACACGACCAAGCCCCTGATAGGCGTAGCTATGGTTCAAGTCAGCCAGGTCCCCAAATGAAACAATGGCATTATGCCAATCAAAAGGCGTGGCAATGGTTCAGGTTCGACCAAGCCCCCAAGTGATTCTGTGGCCTTAGGCCGATCAAGAGGCATGACTATGGTTCAGACATGACCACAAGTCCCCAAGTGATGCATTGGCATTACGCCGACCAAGAGGTGTAGCGATGGTTCGGGTTCGACCAAAGCCCCCAAGTGATGATGTGGCACTAGGCCGATCAAGAGGAGTGAATATGGTTCAGACGTGACCACAAGTCCCCAAGTGATGCTGTGGCTTTACGCCTAGCAAAAGGTGTTGCTATGGTTCGGACACGACCAAGCCCCCAAGTGATACTGTGGCATTGCGCCGATCTAGAGGTGTAGCTATGGTTCGGATACGACCAAGCCCCCAAGTGATCAATAATATGATAGGCCAATAAGGCGGGATACCCATGTTTGAACCACACATCATGGCAGTAAGTCCTCTTCGGCAACTTTTAACTTTTTGCAAGAGATAAATTCTTCTTGAACCGGGATTTTGAACTGGATATTGAGAGCTTCAAAGCTTTGTGGGAGACATCTTTCCCTTGAACCGGATAAACCGGAATCTTCATTTTCAACCGGAAAATTTTCTGACGGCCTTTAAACTCGAACTTGCGAGAATTTAATTCCTTTTTGAACCGGACATTGTTAAACCGGATTTGAGCGCTTCAGAGCTTTGTGGGAGAACAAATTTCCCTTGAACCGGACTGTAAACCAGATATTTGAGAGCTTCAGTCAGACTGACTTCCCTTGAGCCGGATTTTAAACCGGAATCCTTTCTTATGACCCGGATCTTCTTCATTGAGCCGAAATTTTGTAACTGTCACATACTTTCTAAACCGGAAATTTTCTGATGGCCTTTAAATTTTCATCAATATAACAGTAGCCTCCAGGACTGGGTTATCTTTCCCTCCATCGTCCTGGGGTTCTTAAACCGGCCAAAACTGGCAAGATTTGCTGAGTCATGTTATCGTAGCCCCCGAGTCTCAAAGGTGACTCGAGGAGTTGGCTTGACACTCTCCATATTTGACCGTGATATAAACTGGCATAACTTGTATATCATTGGCGCTGATAGCATGGTGTGAATTCACAGAAGGTTGAGGTGACTGCGGCGGGTTATAAATGATCAGGTATGAGCCGTGTCAGCAACTCGGCCAATGGTTCCTTCCAACTGGCGATTTGAAGTTAACCAAACTGTAGTGGCGGCGACTTGTGCGCCTACCCATTGAACCATCCAGTGGAGACGGCGGCTGATAATATATGATAATTTACCTCCAATTTGTTGGAAGAAAACCGGGCTTCCCAAGTAGTGACTTGCTCATAGTCAATAAACAGTTCATCCAGAAAAGTGCGGCCCGGTATGTTGATGTAGACCAGGCCGCGAGAGACGGACGACAAAGACGACCGCAGCATCAGAGGCGGCTCAGACAGGTAAGTCGGCCGCGACATTGTACGCCGGTGCGGACGGGAGAATCAGCCGCGGCGTTGTAAACCGGCGCGCACGCGTGAACCGGCCGCAAGAGTGGACGGGTGAGTCGTTCGTGGAGTTGTAAGCTGGTGCAGACGCGTGAGTCAATCACAGGCGCAGTCCCGGCTAATTGATGTAGACTGGGCTGTACGGGCGGCAGCTTGTACGCGTCCATTCACCGTGTAATGTGGCACAGACGACCACCGGGCAGGACGTTGCCAGCGCGTACTCCGTACCCATGGTATAAACCATGTTTTATAATGAATAATTGTCCTGCATATCATAATATCCGGTCCAAAGTAATTGGTCCCTTGATAAAAACAATATATACCTAGAAAATAGATTTAGATGGATATCACCTGATGTTTTTTGTTCGGACAACGGATGATCTGTTCGTCGCGATAGAGGCGGTTTAGGCTGGCCGGCGACTCAATATGGCCCCGACGGTTCAAGCAGAAACCCTCCGGGTTATTCTCCAGGTCTTTAAACGCCCGGCACGGGCGGTGCAGATGTATATGTTGCCTCCGACGCCGGTGCACGAGGACCGGATCATACCTTGGCCATGAGTCCGTTGACCTGTGTATAGCATAGCATACCGTGAAAAAAGCTTTGGATGATACTTAATTATACTAGTAAAAGTTTAGAAAAATAGCACCTCATTTGTTCGTATGGCAGATGATCCGTATATAAATTTGGGAGTGAAGCGCGGCAGAAGAGGCAGGCAAGCCGGCAGGCGTAGCGGTGAAACGCCGTGGTGAGGTCAGCGGAAACGCGGCCAGCCCGTGACTTCGGCGACTTGGAGCAGAGGACGGCTTCAGGTCGTAGCTACTCCTCCTTTTTTTCGCAAAGGCTATCGCATGTCCTCATTAGTTCTGACATTTATCTGGAGGTATGTGGCTGACGATCCTTTGATATCACATCCTTGTGAGACTTTGGGCCCTGTGCTAATTCATTTGATGAATAGTACTAGTACTAGACCTCCCGTACTAGTAATAGTCCTTTCCTTATTCTCCTTTTCTTTCGGCCTTTGACTTCTGCAGATTACCACTGCATGTGCGTGCACCATCAGACGGGGCTAGTGGGCACATGCCTCGAACATGTTTTTGTCTGGGTGCCTTGGGCGTCTGCTGCTGTAGTTTATTTTTTGTCGTAGGCGATAGCAATAATAGCAGATTCATTGCCGCCGCTCATTACTTTTAGCTGTCGCTGTCTATACCCAGCCACTTGGTCATCGCTGATATAATTGCTAGTATTATCCAGATCGAAGCCTCCTGATCGCTATCAAATCAATCAGTTTAGACCGATCGCTCGCGACAAAATGCCCGTCCCTTTTTTTATCAATCCGGTATGCATCGTCCAGCTTGAATACTCAATATGGGTGTGGGACCGAATCCAACTCCAATACAGCTCAGTGTTACTGCTTCTGCTTAGCGGTAGCTGAAAAATCTTGTTTTACCTCGGCGAAACTTGCAGCCAGGCGGTTTAGACGGATCTTGCTCCCTTCTGTCGTATTACCAGCCCTAGTTATCCCGTATGATTGCCTCAAGCGGACTCTTCTTCATCCGGCCAAAAGCGAACTCCTCGAACCCTAGATAAAATCCCTTCAAGAACTCAACACCATCGTGTGCAGGCCCCACGGTGGGTGCCAACTGTCGCGGAATTGTCACGGCAGATGTCCTTAGTGTCAGGACTTAGTCGCGAGGCCAGCGCATCTATGTGGTAGCTTGAGAGGGGTTGAGTGGGATGAGAGACGCGATGTTTTACCCAGGTTTGGCCCCTCACGGTGGTGGTAAAAGCCTACATCCTGCTTCATTGATATTGATGATGATGATCACGGTTACAAGAGTGCTCTATCTCGAGAGCTATTGTCTAAACCTAACTTGTCCAACTTGTGGAACTTGTGAATCTTGTCCCCTTTTGGGGAGCCCTGCCCCTCCTTAAGATCAGGACTAGTCTATCTCTAATACAAACCGGATACAAGTCCAGGTATTAACTCCTTGTAAGATAAATGTTCCTCATGCCTTTCCTCTTAAACCGGCCCACCATTAACCTAAACTGGCCTGCTGGTCCTTGGGCCTTGTCATGCATCTGGAATACGCGCCGGGTCACCAATGAATCTTCAGGCTCGTGAATCGTCATACCAGTGAACCGCCAGACATGTAAACCGCCAATCCTCTGGCGGTTTACCAATGAAACGCCTAATCCGGCCGGGTTATACTTCCGGCCGGTTTACGCCGTGGGGTATATCCCCAACAGTCCCCTTATGACCTGGCATCTTAAGCTGCAAATAAACATAACACGGCCTCGCCATGAACTTGGCATAAGCCGGTAGTCCAAACAGGGCGTGATACGGACTCTTGATTTTCACCAGCTCAAAAGTCAATGTTTCTGACCTTGAGTCATGATCATCTCCAAAAGCCACCTCTAGAGCTATTTTGCCCACTGGATACACAGACTTACTAGGCACCACACCATGAAAAACAGTGTTTGATGGTTTAAGATTCTTATCTGTCAACCCCATACGGCGGAAGGTATCATAGTAAAGGATATTGATACTGCTTCTCCCATCCATAAGCACCTTGGTGAACTTATACCCCCCAACTTGAGGTGCCACCACTACGGCCAGATGACCCGGATTATCCCGGTAGAGGTGGGCCTGGGTTCCCGACGGCCCCCGACTGTTACTTTGAGGCGGAGCGACAGGGCAGGTTGAGACCACCTAGGAGAGAGGTGGGCTTGGCCCTAGTCGGCGTTCGCAGATACTTAACACATTTAACGAGATCTTGGAATTTGATCTGAGTCTGGCTACTGGCCTATACGCACTAACCATCTACGCGGGGACAGTTATGGGCACTCGACGTCGTGGTATCAGCCGAAGCCTTCGTGATGTCAGCAACGGAGCAGCGCGCGCTGGATTGGACTGGAACGCCTACTAGGCTAGGTCTGCTTCCGGCCGCCCATGCAACGTGCAGGTGTGCTAAGGGCGATGGGCCCAGACCCCTGGGCGCTTAGGTTTAGACCGGCGTGCTGACCTCTCTGTTGGTCTAGGTGGGGCTGCGACGTGTTGATCTTTCGAGGCCGGGCATGACCCAGGAAAGTGTGTCTGGCCAAATGGGATCGAGCGTGTTGGGTTATGTGGTGCACCCCTGCAGGGAAGTTAATCTATTCAAATAGCCGTGATCTTCGGTAATAGGACGACTTTGAGTTGTACCTTGACCTTATGACAACTAGAACCGGATACTTAATAAAACACACCCTTCTAAGTGCCAGATACAACCGGTGATTGCTCTCTCACAGGGCGACGAGGGGAGGATCATCGGTTAGGATTTTGTTATGTGATGATACTTGGAGGACTTCAGTCTACTCTGTTCTACATGCTGCAAGACGGAGGCTGCTAGAAGCGTAGTCTTCGAAAGGACTAGCTATCCCCCTCTTATTCCGGCATTCTGCAGTTCAGTCCACATATGATAGCCTTATTCCAGTTGATACCAATGCATAGATATGTAGTGTAGCTCCTTGCTTGCGAGTACTTTGGATGAGTACTCACGGTTGCTTTCTCCCTCTTTTCCCCCTATCCCTTCTACCTGGTTGTCACAACCAGATGTTGGAGCCCAGGAGCCAGACGCCACCTTCGACGATGACTCCTACTACACCGGAGGTGCCTACTACTATGTGCTGCCCGCTGACGACGACCAGGAATAGTTTAGGAGGATCCCAGGCAGGAGGCCTGCGCCTCTTCCGATCTGTATCCCAGTTTGTGCTAGCCTTCTTAAGGCAAACTTGTTTAACTTATGTCTGTACTCAGATATTGTTGCTTCCGCTGACTCGTCTATGATCGAGCTCTTGTATTCGAGCCCTCGAGGCCCCTGGCTTGTAATATGATGCTTGTATGACTTATTTTATTTGTAGAGTTGTGTTGTGATATCTTCTCGTGAGTCCCTGATCTTGATCATACACGTTTGCATGTATGATTAGTGTACGGTTGAATCGGGGGCGTCACAAGTTGGTATCAGAGCCGACTGCCTGTAGGAATCCCCCTTCCACACTCCTTGGCCGAAGTTGAGTCTAGACATTACAAAACTTTTACTAACATGGTTGTGTGCCTTACGGGCCCACATCGCCATCTGGGTGGTATTAGGCTCTTTTACTCCTCGATCCTTACTCTGGGACACTAAACTCTCTCCTACTCGGGTTAAACGATTTTACTAACTCTAACACTAGGATCCCGTGACCACGTTCACCCCAAAGTTGGATAAGCCCTAGTTATTCCTTAGAGTTGTATTTGAACATTTTCCACATTGTCATTTGACTCCTGTGAAAACATCTTTGTTTTCAGATGGAACCCACGAGGCAGGTCGTGCGCCACACGACGGCCATTGGTGCCTCGGGATCACCTGCTGTGTTGGTTGAGATGATGACCTATCTGGGTTATCGCTGGCACCCTGAGTACACCGTCTATGAGGAGTACCAGGACTTCAACCAGGAGCAGTACCGTGCCATCGTCCACCTCTACTCTCGAGAGTATGACTCCACTACCGTGCTGCACACTGCTCATGGTGTTGGAGTGACCATCGACATGGCGGTCCATGATGCTGCTTATGCTGCTCTGACACGTCTTCGCGGAGAGTATCAGGAGTTGGACACCTCCCCCTTCAGGCACATTGCTATCGCATCTGATGTTGGTGCAGAGGGATACTACACTGCTGCCTACTCCACCGTCACCCGAGAGCCCTTCTACCATCAGAACCTGCTTCTGCATGCTGATGGGCTGGATAGAGCTAACCGAGCTCTTCGCCATGAGTTGTACACCACCCGTCAGCACCTGTACCGTGCTCTGACGCTATTGCACGCCTCTTCTGATCTGGTGATCTGTCGCATTCTGCGGTCTACCCTGCCAGGACCGTGATGCCCCAGGGCGTCGGCTGGCCAGATGTGGGAGGCTACTCTCCTGCACTTGGTCCTCTCCTGCCACCTGCGCATCGGGTTCCGCACTAGAGTATCCGCGGACCCCAGGCTGCTCGCGTGGAGGTCTTCCCTTCGCGTCACTACCAGCTGTCAGGCTACACCTACCTCCACAGTTCCTCATGGGACTGATGAAGGCTTGCTTATTAGTGTTAGATGCATTCGTCGCGAGCCTGCGTGCCGCCTATGATGTATTAGTCTATGTACTGAACTCTGTGTACCGAACTCTATGCATGATCTGTTTTGTAAGATATGCCATCTACTATGTAGTATCTATCGTGCTCCTTTCATTGTGCATGTTTCATCATGAATGATTCTTGTCCTTGCAAAATTTCTCGATGCTGAACTACCCCTGTTATATGTTAGCAGGATGGTTAGACCAGCTGGTCGTGGACGTGGTGGCAACCTCCCACCACCGCCTGAGTACATGGCTGGTATGATCCAACAGCTTGAGATGAATCGCCAGTTCATGGAGAATATGATGGATCAGTTTCCTCGCCCCAATATGAACCAGCAGCCAACCCCAGTAACTCTGCAGGATTTCATGCGCCTAAACCCAACTGTGTACCGCAGCTCAACTCAGCCTCTGGATGCTGACGACTGGCTCCGTGACATCACCTATGAGATGGAGTCTGCTGGTGTAGCCCTTTCCAGCTATGTCACCTTTGCTTCCTTCTTCCTGAAGGGACCCGCAGCTCAATGGTGGGACAGCCACAGGCGTACTCTGCCAGTTGGAACAATCATCACCTGGCCAGACTTCCAAGCCGCCTTCCGTGCTCGCTTCATTCCTTAGGGAGTCATGGACCGTAAGAAGCGTGAGTTTCGCAACCTCACCCAAGGCAACAAGACTGTTGAAGCTTATCAGCGGGAGTTTCTTGACTTGTCCCGCTATGCTGAAGAGGACATTGCGACTGATGCACGCAGACAGGAGAAGTTCCGTGATGGCCTTCAAGCTGACATCAAGCTCACACTTCTAGTGCATGACTTTGCTGATTTCGCCACTCTGGTGAACAAGGCCATCAATGTCGAAACTGGTCTGCAGGAATACCAGAGCTCTCACAGGCGCAACTGTGACACGGGCTCATCTTCGGGCCCGTCCTCACAGAAGCGCAAGATATGGATTCCTAATAGCTTGTACCAGCCGGATGCACCTAACCCAAGGCAGACCTATGTTGCACCTCGTCTGCCTGCTCCTCCGACTAGGCAGCCAAGATTCCCAACTCCACCACCACAAGCTCCTGTTCCCACTCCCAGTAATGGGTTGTGCTTCAGGTGTGGACAACCAGGGCACCGTGCTAGGGAATGCAACCAGAACCAGAATCAACTGGCCCTTCCAACAACTGGTCGTGGAAGCAACCAGCCCCGCAGCAACAATGCCAAGTCTTATGGTCGTGTTCATGCCAACCACGTTGATCTGAGCGAAGCTCAAGACCAGCCTGCTACTGTGATGGGTACCCTCCTCGTAAATTCAGTACCAGCATCCATTTTATTTGATACAGGTGCATCGCATTCATTCATGTGAGAAGGTTTTGCATGCTTGCACGACATTAAATGTGAGGACATGGATGCTTCACTATTAGTACACACCCCTGCGGGACAATGTCGAACCTCCATGATTTGCAACGACGTTCCTGTAGAAATTGAAGGACTGGAATTCCTTGTCTATCCCATCGTACTGAAGTCCTGTAGCATTGATCTCATTCTGGGAATGAATTGGTTAAAAGCGCATACTGCTTCTATAGTTTGCGCCACTAAGACCGTCCATCCGCTACACCCTTCAGACGAAATAGTTACTTATCAAGCTCATCTGGTGCAAAACGCCGAGGCACGGCTTTATGCCTTGAATGCGTTGAACGCTACACCACTTGAGGGCATTGAAAACATTCCCGTCGTTCATGAATTCCAAGATGTCTTCCCAGAAGAACTTCCAGGGATTCCCCCTGCTAGAGCTGTCGAATTCATCATCGACTTAAAACCCGGCACCACCCCTATAGCTAAATGACCCTACAAGATGCCGCCGCACGAGCTCATTAAACTTAAGGAGGAAATCGACAAATCTCTTATCAAAGGTTTCATTCGCCCAAGTTGCTCTCCTTGGGGAGCACCTTCTCTCTTTGTTAAGAAGAAGGATGGGACAAACCGATTAGTCCAAGACTACCGTCCTATAAACCAAGCTACCATTCAGAATAAATACCCTCTTCCTCGGATCAATGATCTTTATGATCAACTGGCTAGCTCATCAGTGTTCTCCAAACTCGACTTGAGGTTGGGTTACCACCAGATCCGTGTTCGTGAAGACGACATCCCAAAAACCGCCTTCGTGACTCGGTATGGATCATACGAGTACACCGTCATGTCATTCGGCTTAACGAATGCTCCCGCCACCTTCTCTCGTCTGATGAACTATATATTCATGGATTACCTCGACAAGTTTGTCGTGGTTTATCTGGACGATATCCTTGTATTTTCCAAGAACGAAGAAGAACATGCTGCACATCTTCGTCTTGTGCCAGAAAAGCTTAGAGAGCACCAACTGTATGCTAAGTATTCCAAGTGTGAATTCTGGCTCCCCGAAGTAACCTATCTTGGGCATGTCATCTCCAAGGATGGTATTGCCGTCAACCCTGAACGAGTTCAGGCTATTCTCGATTGGACTCCTCTGAAGAATGTCAAACAAGTCTGAAGTTTTCTTGGTCTCGCCAGTTATTGCCGTCGATTCGTCGAGAACTTCTCCAAGATTGCCAGGCCTCTGACTAATCTGTTGCATAAGGGTGTCAAGTTCGCTTGGACAGACAAGTGTCAGGAAAGTTTCCAGGCGCTCAAAGACAAGTTGACTTCTGCCGCCGTCCTTGCTCCACCTGATACTAAGAAGGACTCCGTCATTTACTGCGACGCTTCCCGTCAAGGATTAGGTTGTGTCCTAATGCAAGAGCGCAGAGTGATTGCTTATGCCTCTCGTCAACTGCGCCCTCACGAAGAAAACTACCCAGTTCACGACCTCGAGCTTGTTGCTGTCATTCATGCACTGAAGCAGTGGCGACACTACCTTCTCGGTAATCGTTGCGAGATCTTCACCGATCACCAAAGTCTGAAGTATCTGTTTACTCAGCCAGATCTGAACCTCCGTCAGCAAAGATGGATGGAGACTATTGCAGACTTTGACGTAGGTATATCTTATACCCCCGGCAAGGCTAATGTAATGGCTGATGCCTTGAGCCGCAAGTCTTACTGCAACCACCTCCAGGTTCACCAAGTTTAGCCCTCGCTTGTCGAAGAATTTAGAAAGCTGAACCTCCATATTGTTCCTCCTAGAGCACTCGCTCCCCCTCCCCCGGAGTTCCGCAAGATGAATCTTCTTGTTGTTACTAAGGGTTCTCTAAATACCCTGGCTGTCGTACCAGATCTCGTAGCTGGTATAAAGACTATTCAAGGTTATGACTCTGAAGTCCATAAGATTAAACGCCATCTAGCAGAAGGAAAGCCCTCATTCTTCACTATCGCCGATGATGGCGCCTTGTATTTCAAAGGCCGCCTAGTGGTACCATGTTCGAAGAAAAACCTGGATAAGACTAAAAGGGTTATGCAAGAAGCCCATGATACGCCTTTGTCCATCCATCCTGGTAGTACAAAGATGTACCAGGATATTCGTCAAAGATTCTGGTGGTCTAATATGAAGCAGGACATTGCTCGTTATGTTGCTGAGTGTGACGTTTGTCGCCGAATCAAAGCAGAGCATCAAAGGCCTGCTGGAACTCTGCAACCTATCTCTATTCCTGAATGGAAATGGGACCATGTTGAAATGGACTTCATCACTGGATTTCCCAAATCGCAGAAAGGTAATGATGCTATTCTTGTTGTCATTGACCGGCTTTCCAAAGTTGCCCATTTTCTGGCGGTCAAAGAGATAATCACTGCTAGTCAGCTTGCTACTCTCTACATGGCCAGAATTGTTTCACTTCACGGTATCCCACTGGTTATCAGTTCAGACCGTGGCAGCTTATTCACTTCAAGGTTTTGGGCGAGTTTCCCAGAAGCTATGGGAACTCATCTGTCGTTCAGTACTGCGTTTCATCCTCAGTCGCAAGGACAGGTTGAACATGTCAACCAAGTTCTCGAAGACATGCTTCGAGCTTGTGTAATATCATTCGGCAAGAAATGGGAGGAATCTCTTCCATATGCCGAGTTCTCTTATAATAATAGCTATCAAGCTAGTCTGAAGATGTCCCCCTTCGAAGTGCTATATGGACGAAAGTGTCGAACCCCTCTGAACTGGTCAGAAACGGGGGAACGTCCACTCTTTGGTCCGGATATTATCCAACAGGCCGAAGAACAAGTTCGCATTATTCGTGGAAATCTCAAGACTGCTCAGTCACGTCAGAAAAGTCAGTATGACCATCATCACCAAGACATGGTCTATCAACCTGGCGAAAAGGCTTATCTTCGAGTTACACCAATGAAGGGCGCACACCGCTTCGGGATCAAAGGAAATCTAGCTCCACGCTATATTGGTCCTTTCACTATTCTCGAAAGGCGTGGAAAGGTGGCATATCAACTGGAGCTTCCGCCGAACCTTTCTCAGGTTCACGATGTGTTCCACGTGTCACAACTCCGACGCTGCTTCAAGGACCCAATCCGAGCAGTGGATCATGAAGTGCTTGAATTGCAACAGGACCTCTCCTATAAAGAGCATCCGGTCCGCATTCTCGACCAACCTGAGCGCCGCACACGTTAGAAGGCGATCAAGTTCTTCAAGGTCCAGTGGTCGAATCACTTTGAAGACGAAGCCACCTGGGAACGTGAGGATCGTCTTCGTGATGAATACCCCGCACTGTTTCCTTCTACCTCCTAAATCTCGAGACGAGATTTCTTGTAGTGGAGGGGAATTGTAACGCCCGGATAATTAAGCTACAGTGAATCTCCGCTAATGATGCCACGTCACCTCGGTTACTGTTGCTGTCCTCGCAATAATTCGAAAACCGTTCAAAATTCAAATTCAAATTTATGACAAGAATAAAAGTTTTCAAAAATTAAAAAAAAAATGTTCGGTGGTTGCCGAATATTACAAGGGTAATTATGGGGCAACAAACACCTTTTTATAAAATGGCTAAATGGTTTAAAATGATTTAAACAGAAAATAAAGAAATAATAAAAGAAAATAGAAAACAAACAAATAAAAAAAGGAGAGAGGAAGACCCCTTGGGCCAGCAGACCCAGCAGGCCAGCCCATTCGCCCTCCAGGCCCAGCAGGACGGCCCACTACCCCTCCTTATCCACTCCCCCCTGTAACCCTAACCTACCCACGATCCCCACTCCCCCCACCCACTCCCCCGATCCCCTCCTGGATCGGGATCGCGCCCGACCGCGCCCGGTTCCGGCCGACCCCGCCCCGCCGCTCGACATCAACGCCGCCTC
>NC_041382.1:542298341-542341644 GCF_002162155.2 Triticum dicoccoides
CCTTGCCTTGCCGCGTCGCGGCTGCGGCCACGGCCACGGCCCACGCGCCCACGCCCTCCCACTGCTGCAGCTACCGTGGCCTCGCCCCTCACGCCAGCCCGTCCACGCGGCCCCACTCCGGCGGTGCCTCCTGCTGCCGCCGCGGCCACGCCGGCGCCGTCCCTTGCCCGTAGCCGCTGCTCCACTCGAAGCAGCGCCTCTGCCGAGCCCACCCACCATTCCAGCCATCGCCGGAGATGGCCGCGCCGGCTTGCCCCACTCGGGTGCCCAGTCGGGTCCCGGCGCCCACCCGCGCCCGTGTGCCCGCAAGGCCCTGGACCACTTACACGCGGGCCCCAGCGCCCAGAATGTTTGTAAAAAAATGGAATTAAAAAAAATTAATTAAAAAAATTAAATTAAAACTAAATAAAAATAAAAATATTAATTAATTAATTAATTAATTAATTAATCCTAATTAGATTAACCTAATTAACTATTTTCACCTAATTAACTTTGACTAATTAACATTACTAATCTGATTAACTAAACTAATTAACCTGGTTATTTAGATAACAGACAATGACATGTGGGTCCCATTGGACCCACCTGTCTGTTTGACTGGTCAACCGACCAGTTGACCTGCTGACATCACTCTGATGTCATGCTTGCGTCATCATACTGTTCTGGTTAATGTTGGGTTTAAATAAATAATTAAAATCAGAAAATGATTTAAATCTTTAGAAAATCATATCTTTTAATCCGTAATTCGGATGATAATACTTTATACATGAAAGTTGCTCAGAACGACGAGACGAACTTGAATACGCAGCCCGTTTATCCGCCACACATCCCTAGCATAGCGAACACGCAACTTTCCCCCTCCGGTTCGTCTGTCCGAAAATGCGAAACACCGGGGATACTTTCCGGATGTTATCCCCCTTCACCGGTATCACCTAATACCGCGTTAGGGCACCCCTAGCACCGTTACTTGTCTTGTCATGCATCGTTATGCATCTGTTTGAATTATATTCATTGTTTCTTCCCCCCTCTTCTTCCGCTAGACACCGAGACCGACGCCGCTGCTACCCAGTACGACTACGGAGTTGACGACCCCTCTCTCTTGCCAGAGCAACCAGGCAAGCCCCCCCTTTGATCACCAGATATCGCATACTCTTCTCTATACTGCTTGCATTAGAGTAGTGTAGCATGTTACTGCTTTCCGTTAATCCTATTCTGATGCATAGCCTGTCCTTGCTACTACTGTTGTTACCTTACCTGCTATCCTAATGCTTAGTATAGGATGCTAGTGTTCCATCAGTGGCCCTACACTCTTGTCCGTCTGCCATGCTATACTACTGGGCCGTGATCACTTCAGGAAGTGATCATGGGCATATACTATACACCTTATACTATTACATTACTTGTGATGCTGTTCGGAGATGGGGGCTGAAGGGGCAGGTGGCTCCATCCCGGTAGAGGTGGGCCTGGGTTCCCAACGGCCCCCGACTATTACTTTGAGGTGGAGCGACAAGGCTGGTTGAGACCACCTAGGAGAGAGGTGGGCCTGGCCCTGGTCGGCGTTCGCAGATACCTAACACGTTTAACAAGATCTTGGTATTTGATCTGAGTCTGGCTACTGGCCTATACGCACTAACCATCTACGCGGGGCCAGTTATGGGCACTCGACGTCGTCGTATCAGCCGAAGCCTTCGTGACGTCAGCAACGGAGCGGCGCATGCTGGATTGGACTGGAACGCCTACTAGGCTAGGTCTGCTTCCGGCTGCCCATGCAACGTGCAGGTGTGCTAAGGGCGATGGGCCCAGACCCTGGGCGCTTAGGTTTAGACCGGCGTGCTGACCTCTCTGTTGGTCTAGGTGGGGCTGCGACGTGTTGATCTTACGAGGCCGGGCATGACCCAGGAAAGTGTGTCCGGCCAAATGGGATCGAGCGTGTTGGGTTATGTGGTGCACCCCTGCAGGGAAGTTAATCTATTCGAATAGTCGTGATCTTTGGTAACAGGACGACTTGGAGTTGTACCTTGACCTTATGACAACTAGAACCGGATACTTAATAAAACACACCCTTCCAAGTGCCAGATACAACCAGTGATCTCTCTCTCACAGGGCGACAAGGGGAGGATCATCGGTTAGGATTATGTTATGTGATGATACTTGGAGGACTTCAGTCTACTCTCTTCTACATGCTGCAAGACGGAGGCTGCCAGAAGCGTAGTCTTCGAAAGGACTAGCTATCCCCCTCTTATTCCGGCATTCTGCAGTTCAGTCCACATATGATAGCCTTATTCCAGTTGATACCAATGCATACATATGTAGTGTAGCTCCCTGCTTGCGAGTACTTTGGATGAGTACTCACGGTTGCTTTCTCCCTCTTTTCCCCGTATCCCTTCTACCTGGTTGTCGCAACCAGATGTTGGAGCCCAGGAGCCAGACGCCACCTTCGACGACGACTCCTACTACACCGGAGGTGCCTACTACTACGTGCTGCCCGCTGATGATGACCAGGAATAGTTTAGGAGGATCCCAGGCAGGAGGCCTGCGCCTCTTCCGATCTGTATCCCAGTTTGTGCTAGCCTTCTTAAGGTAAACTTGTTTAACTTATCTCTGTACTCAGATATTGTTGCTTCCGCTGACTCGTCTATGATCGAGCTCTTGTATTCGAGCCCTCGAGGCCCCTGGCTTGTAATATGATGCTTGTATGACTTATTTTATTTGTAGAGTTGTGTTGTGATATCTTCTCGTGAGTCCCTGATCTTGATCGTACACGTTTGCATGTATGATTAGTGTACGGTTGAATCGGGGGCGTCACACTCTTGCCGCACAGTGCCCGCAAGGGGATCAACCCTCTACCAAGCTGTAAGTAAACAAAAAGTACATAATAGTAAAAATATCCTACATTACTTCTGAAGACAATAACTGAAACATATATCTTGTAGTTCGGATCGTAGCCCTTCTCGACAGAGTTCGTCTTTGGGGGATCTTCTTCCGGAGATGATGGAGAGCGAAACACCTCCCCATGCCACCCCGCCTCATGAGGTGGGCGACCCTAAAGTGTTGTCGCAGAGGGTTTCTCCTGATCTGCCAAGGGCAGAGGGTAATCCTTTGGCCACCCAAAGTCCTCAGTATTCGGCTCCTAAAGAGATCAACAGAAAGAGTCCGGAACCATCCGGTGTGCGATCGGACGCACTGAAGGATCTTTTGGAGCAAGCGGCCATCTCAGAAGCACATCGTACGCTAATGGGTACAGTGATTGAGAGGATTTCATCCACCGAAAGCGGGTTGCATGAAGCTTTTATGAGTCTGCTGAAAGGCTTTGAGGTATGTGAAATAGTGTATGTTTTTGACAGTACCGCACACATTAGGTGTGCCCTATGCAGATAGTTGCCCCTGAGACTCTGGTTGCCGTCGAGAATAGCCGCAAACAGAGGATGATAGTCCCAGGTAATAATCAGGCCGCCTTCATGTGCAGGTGGCTGAAGGTCCGGTGGCTAGCCGGACTATTGAGTTTGCTGAGCTGAAGTGGCAACTTGATGCAGCAGATGCCGACATCATGCTTGTCAACAAGCGGCTCGACGAGGCACGGGGTATGTGATTTCTTTGGTGATCGACACATAGTAAGAGGAGCATGATGCTAGTATCTTTAATATGTTGTGACTGCAGATGGAGCTGCCGCCGTGGAGACCCTTCGGGCAGAAATTGCCCGAGCCAAGGAACAAGCCAGGAATAGTGATGCGGCCTCTCTAAAGGCAGTCGAAGAGCTGAGGGACGAACAGGCTGCGCATTGCCAAAGCAAGGAAAAAATAGCCAAGATGGCCATCGAGTTGAAAGATGCTGCTGACCATTACCAGCTTCTTGAAAAAGAAAGCCGAGTGAAGGCGACGGACCTGGAGAAGGCCATGGTAGCAGCCAAGTAAGCCCGCTCTAAAATCAGAGCGGCGAAGGAAGAGCTGCGTCAAGCTGGAGATACCACGACTGGGAAGCCCTTTTTGGTGCGGACGAAGTTCAGAGATCCAAAGTATGCCCCTCTTGAACAACTATGGAGTTCTGCAGACGCATACATGGATTTGGCGGCCAGTACTGCTGATGCGGCCGAGTACTTCAAGGATCAAAAAGATCATGAAGTGGAAAGGCTATTTTGGTCACAGTTCCATGTTCCAGTGCGTCCGCTGCTGTTGAATGAGCGAATGGCCGAGTGGGCCGAGCTCCATAGGTTTTTCGGGCTTGGCATGAGGTCTGTTGTGGATCATCTGTGGCCGGAAGGGCCAAGGCCGAATAGTTATTTTAGTTTAGTGCAACAGTTCCTTGGTGTTGTGCCGCACATCGACGCTATGAAGAGGTCGGCGTGCATAGAGGGTGCGCGTATGGCACTTGCCCGTGTCAAGACATACTGGGCAGAGATGGAGGCCACCGCTATTGCAACCCAGAGTTCGGCCGTAGGCCGAGTATCTGCCGAGCACTACTTTGAAGAAGTCCTTGAAGGCGCTCGTTCAATAGAGGCTCAGTGCTCGAAGAATATTATGTTCTAGTGACATGTATTCCCATTGTAAAAACAATGTTTTATTGTATTATAAAGGATGTGTTTGTACTTTTTGCCTGAAAGTATTATGATGCCTCCTGTGCGGCCGTTTATGTATATATGTATATAACCTAAAAGTTTGCAGTCGTCGGCTTCAGCCCCATGCATATAATGCGGGGGCGTTTGCAAAAAACGTGTATTCACACTTGATCCAACGTCTTGGTCCATTAAGGAGGTGGTGGCGCAGCGAACGAGGCAATCAGACTATATTGCTTTAACACTTTCACTTAACCATAGGACTTTGACGGTGGGACTACTATATAGCCCCTGGTACCTCCGCGCTCGTCCGAATATGGTGCGCGTACGTACATGACCGAGAAACGGCCCTTCGTTAATGACAGTCAGTTTTCGGCTTTCTCTACTGAGGTGCTCATCCAGATGAACCAGGGGACAATCGCAGTTGTTCTCCCGGTGCCGCCTTAGCCGATAGAGCGGAACGTAAGGTAGCAAAACACGGGAGACGGGAAAACCCAACATTTGACCAAAGACATGATTTGGAGCTGATGCATATAAGGCCAAACTCGCGACGCCGAACACTCCCTAAGGTATTCAGTCTTTATAGCATATTCCGGGCTGAACAATGCCCTTAATAATAAACCCCGAGTATCTAGGTACGTGCAATATTCTGACGTGGCAAAATACCAATGATGCCAGCATCCTTCTCGGTTGTATTGAGTATCCGGAGGATGTGAACAACAAGAGACAATAAAAAAAGTTTACGCAGGGTCTTAATCTGAAAAGAAACCTTTGAGCGGGTCCCTGCTGCATGTCTGCGCCTGTGTCTCCATTGTGCCATGTCCTGGACGAGTGTAGCACGATTGTCATCTGTAAAAGAGAAGAACTTAGGTGAAAGTTGTCGTGCCAAAAAAATTGGTTATTCTTGATAAACCATTAAAATTCAAGATAAGTCAAGTTGAGCCGAGATAGCCCTGATTACACGCGGGAAGCCCCTGGTACCGTCTATGATGTTTTAACCATCAAACCAATCTCAGGTATATGTAGTGATGCGCCGGACTCGTCTAACCATGTCCGCGGTCTTGACGACCTGCCATTTATTCTGGTTGGTGAGGCCGTCTAGTGCTCGGCTGTTAAAGCCGCCGCACGTTCTTCCACGCGTAGAGAACGCTCAAGATTTCCACTAACTGTGATGGTGCCACGTGGACCAGGAATCTTAAGCTTAAGAGAAGCGTAATGTGGTCCCACATTAAAACGAGTGAAAGCTGTTCTTCCGAGTAGTGCTTGATAGCCGCTTCGAAATGGAGCAATGTCGAAGTCTAACTTCTCACTTCGGTAGTTGTCGGATGAACCAAATACAACCTCCATTATTAGAGAGCCCGTGGAGCGGGCCACTGGGCCTAGTATTACTCCCTTGAAGGTATTATTACTGTGGCTGATTTTTGTCGGGTGTATCCCCATTTTGCAGATTGTGTCCTGATATATCAGATTTAGGCCACTTCCGCCGTCCATAAGGACTCGTGTGAGATGGTATCCGTTTATTATTGGGTCTAACACCAAGGCAACCAATCCTTCGTGTCGGATGCTTGTCGGGTGATCCCTGCGATCAAAAGTGACCGGGTAGGCCAACCAGAGGTTGAACTTAGGGGTGATGGGCTCTACGCGCGTATGTCTCGGCGTGCATGTTTGCTTCTCCTCTTCGTCACGTGGATCATGTTTACTGTTTTAACCTCTAGTGGGAATTTTTTCTATCCTCTAGTGCTTTGTTAGCGAGGTTCGTCCTTGTCTTCGCTTGGTGTCTCCCTCCCCTTGTGTTCGGTGTTTAGCTTACGGGCCTGCTTGAAGACCCAGCATTCTCTGTGGGTGTGATTTGCAGGTTTATCGGGGGTGCCATGAATCTGACATAGTTTGTCTAGAATCTTGTTTAGGCTGGACGGTCTATCTCTGCTGCCTTTGAAAGGCTTTTTCCGCTGACCTGGTCAAGAGCCCCTGAATCCGGCGTTTACCGCCACATTATATGGGCTGTCTTCTTTATTTCGACGCTTGCTTTTACTGCGTCGTTGTTTTCCATTGCCATCCCTAACTTCGGATGTGCTTGGGTCGCTGGTGCTACTGCGAGCTAACCAGCTATCTTCGCCCGCGCAAAAGCGGGTCATGAGGCTTGTTAGGGCTGCCATTGTTCATGGTTTTTCTTGGCTGAGGTGTCTGCTGTGCCATTCGTCTCGGACACTGTGCTTGAAAGCCGCTAAAGCTTTGGCGTCCGGGCAGATGATGATTTGGTTCTTCTTAGTGAGAAACCTATTCCAAAGCTTTCAGGCTGACTCTCCGGGCTGTTGAATTATATGACTTAAATCGTCTGCATCCGGAGGTCGGACATAGGTCCCTTGAAACTTGGCCCGAAAATCATCCTCGAGCTCCTCCCAACTTCCAATTGAGTTTTTGGGGAGGCTTTTCAGCCAGTGCCGAGCTTGTCCTTTATGCTTGAGGGGTAAGTACTTGATGGCGTGGAGATCATCTCCGCGAGCCATATGGATATGGAGGATAAAGTCCTCAATCCAGACCCCAGGGTCTGTGGTCCCATTGTACGCCTCTATGTTCACTTGTTTGAATCCTTCTGGAAATTCGTGGTCCAACACCTCATCGGTAAGACATAGGGGGTGTGCGGCACCCCTGTATTTTGGATGTATCATGGCGTTCGGACGATTGTAGTATTCGGTTTTGATTTTGCGCCGGGCGCGCTTCCTAGATCCATAGATGGATCTGGTCATATTGGATTTTTGGCGCAAGTCCTCACGTAGATCGTGTGTTGACTTATGTGTGGCCTTGTTAGCCGCTCTATCGCGGCCACAAGGTGGTTGATCCGACCGGTTGTCCGTTTTATTTTTCGGCTGTGTGGGCTCTACGTCCTCATTATCGAATTCAGTTAATAGTTTGCGCTTTGGATAGCTCTTTGTGTGGTAACTTCTACCATACTTTTCTTCGTTGTCGAGCACTTTGTTCCACCTGCTGTTGAGCGTATTTTGTGCGGCCTTAAGCCTTTGCTTCTGCTTCTTCAGACTCCTCGCTGTGGCAATAAGCCTTCTGCGGAGGTTCTCTTGTTCCAAGTGCCTTTCCGGGATGATGTGTGCATCTTCGTCCAGACTGTTTTCCTCCCCAGAGGGGGGTTGATGAGGTTTATCCTCGGCGTCGCCGTGTTCGGACATCGGATCCGTACTATGTTCGCCGTTTGCAGTTTCATCATGCTCTGCCGCTGGGTCAATGTGGTCGTCATTTCCTCTGGAGTCGACTAGGGTGTTATTTTCTCTTGCGTTGTTATCGCTGTTTTTGCCGAGGCAGGATTTTGAGCGGCGCCTATGCCGACGCTTTGCTTGCTCCTCGAGGGAGCTATTCTTCACTGCATCCTGCCGTTCTTCATCATTGTTTTCTTTGGGTGTATCCACCATGTATATGTCATGTGGTGAAGTGCCTGTCCAGCGCCCTGTGGGCACTGGTTCCTGTTCCTCTCCTGCATCGTCGTCCATGCCGTCGATGTCTTCGGAGTCGAAATCGAGCATGTCGGTTATATCATCAACAGAGGCTACTAAGTGGGTGGCGGGTGGGCAGCGAATTTCTTCATCGTCCGCATCCCATTCTAGCCGGACATAGTTCGGCCAAGGATCTCCTGACAAGGAGAGAGACCTTAATGAATTTAGCATATCGCTGAAAGGTGAGTGCTGAAAGATATTCGCAAAGGTGAACTCCATGATCGGCGCCCAATCGGATTGGATAGGCACGGACGCAGGCGGCTCAGAGTCCGTGGCCGGAGATGAATCCAGTGGTTCGGCAACATGGCTCTCGTAAGGGGTGAAGTAAGTATCCGGCTCCATCGCCACTGAGAGTGTGGCCTCCATGGCGGGGTCTATCCCCCCGTCCTCGGATGGCGCAATTTGCTCCGGATTGAGGGCCAGAGTAGTTGTAGGTGTGATCTCCCGAACACTGTCCGACGGCCGAGTTACGTCATGCTTGTCGTGATTGTGCGGCGCACCTGACATGGGCTCGAATCCGTTGAAGATCAAGTCTACACGGATGTCGGCAGTGTAGTTTAAGTTTCCGAGCCTGACCTGATGGCCAGGGGCATAGCTCTCGATCTACTCCAGATGGCCAAGCAAGTTGGCCCGCAGTGTCTCGGGTAGGGGGTCCCGAACTATGCATCTAAGGCGGATGGTAACAAGAGGCGGGGGACACGATGTTTACCCAGGTTCGGGCCCTCTTGATGCAGGTAATACCCTACTTCCTGCTTGATTGATCTTGATGATATGAGTATTACAAGAGTTGATCTACCACGAGATCGTAGAGGCGAAACCCTAGAAGCTAGCCTATGGTCTGATTGTTGTTGTCCTACGGACTAAACTCTCCGGTTTATACAGACACCGGAGGAGGCTAGGGTTACACAGAGTCGGTTACAAGGGAGGAGATCTACATATCCGTATTGCCAAGCTTGCCTTCCACGCCAAGGAGAGTCCCATCCGGACACGGGACGAAGTCTTCAATCTTGTATCTTCATAGTCAAACAGTCCAGCCAAAGGATATAGTCCGGCTGTCCGGAGACCCCCTAATCCAGGACTCCCTCAACCTCTACGGTGGTAATTTCCCTCAATAGACGCCATACTCTCCTAGGTTTTGAAACCAAGGCTATGATCACCAAAGCTTTGGAAATCAAGGCAAAATGGAGACCAAAGCTCTGATACCACTTGTAGGATTGAAAGTATGTCTAGAGGGGGGGGGTAATTAGACTACTTGACCAAATAAAAATCTAGCCTTTTCCCAATTTTTAGTCTTGGAAGATTTTAGCAACTTAGCACAAGTCAAGCAATCAACCTACACATGCAATGTTGGAAATATGCCCTAGAGGCAATAATAAATTGATTATTATTATATTTCCTTGTTCATGATAATCGTTTATTATCCATGCTAGAATTGTATTGATAGGAAACTCAGATACATGTGTGGATACATAGACAACACCATGTCCCTAGTAAGCCTCTAGTTGACTAGCTCGTTAATCAATAGATGGTTACGGTTTCCTGACCATGGACATTGGATGTCGTTGATAACGGGATCACATCATTAGGAGAATGATGTGATGGACAAGACCCAATCCTAAGCCTAGCACAAGATCATGTAGTTCGTATGCTAAAGCTTTTCTAATGTCAAGTATCATTTCCTTAGACCATGAGATTGTGCAACTCCCGGATACCGTAGGAGTGCTTTGGGTGTGCCAAACGTCACAACGTAACTGGGTGGCTATAAAGGTACACTACGGGTATCTCTGAAAGTGTCTGTTGGGTTGGCACGAATCGAGACTGGGATTTGTCACTCCGTGTAAACGGAGAGGTATCTCTGGGCCCACTCGGTAGGACATCATCATAATGTGCACAGTGTGATCAAGGAGTTGATCACGGGATGATGTATTACGGAACGAGTAAAGAGACTTGCCGGTAACGAGATTGAACAAGGTATCGGTATACCGACGATCGAATCTCGGGCAAGTACCATACCGCTAGACAAAGGGAATTGTATACGGGATTGATTGAGTCCTTGACATCGTGGTTCATCCGATGAGATCATCGTGGAACATGTGGGAGCCAACATGGGTATCCAGATCCCGCTGTTGGTTATTGACCGGAGAACGTCACGGTCATGTCTGCATGTCTCCCGAACCCGTAGGGTCTACACACTTAAGGTTCGATGACGCTAGGGTTATAAAGGAAGTTTGTATGTGGTTACCGAATGTTGTTCGGAGTCCCGGATGAGATCCCGGACGTCACGAGGAGTTCCGGAATGGTCCGGAGATAAAGATTTATATATAGGAAGTCCTGTTTCGGCCATCGGGACAAGTTTCGGGGTCATCGGTATTGTACCGGGACCACCGGAAGGGTCCCGGGGGCCCACCGGGTGGGGCCACCTGCCCCGGGGGGCTACATGGGCTGTAGGGGGTGCGCCTTGGCCTACATGGGCCAAGGGCACCAGCCCCTAGAGGCCCATGCGCCAAGATATAGGAAAAAGGGGAGAGTCCTAAAGGGGGAAGGCACCTCCGAGGTGCCTTGGGGAGGATGGACTCCTCCCCCCCTCTTAGCCGCACCCTTTCCTTGGAGGAAGGGGCAAGGCTGCGCCTCCCCCCTCTCCCCTGCCCCTATATATAGTGGAGGGGAGGGAGGGCATCCATACCTGAGCCCTTGGTGCCTCCCTCCCTCCCGTGACACCTCCTCCTCTCCCGTAGGTGCTTGGCGAAGCCCTGCAGGATTGCCACGCTCCTCCATCACTACCACGCCGTTGTGCTGCTGCTGGATGGAGTCTTCCTCAACCTCTCCCTCTCTCCTTGCTGGATCAAGGCGTGGGAGACATCGTCGAGCTGTACGTGTGTTGAACGCGGAGGTGCCGTCCGTTCGGCACTAGGATCATCGGTGATCTGAATCACGACGAGTATGACTCCATCAACCCCGTTCACTTGAACGCTTCCGCTTAGCAATCTACAAGGGTATGTAGATGCACTCTCCTTCCCCTCGTTGCTAGTCTCTCCATAGATAGATCTTGGTGACACGTAGGAAAATTTTGAATTTCTGCTACGTTCCCCAACATGCAATTCTAAGAGTATAGCAACATAATGTAAATCATTGCATATGAAGGTAAAGGGGTGGAGTTTGGAGGGAGCAAACACAATGTTGAAATGAAGATTTTTCCCGTGGTTCCGATAGGTGGTGCTATCGTACATCCATGTTGATGGAGACTTCAACCCACGAAGGGTAACGGTTGCGCGAGTCCACAGAGGGCTCCATCCATGAAGGGTCCATGAAGAAGCAACCTTGTCTATCCCACCATGGCCATCGCCCACGAAGGACTTGCCTCACTAGGGTAGATCTTCAGGAAGTAGGTGATCTCCTTGCCCGTACAAACTCCTTGGTTCAACTCCACAATCTTGACAGAGGCTCCCAAGTGACACCCAACCAATCTAGGAGACACCACTCTCCAAAAGGTAATAGATGGTGTGTTGATGATGAACGCCTTGCTCTTGTGCTTCAAATGATAGTCTCCCCAACACTCAATTCTCTCTCATAGATTTGGATTTGGTGGAAAGATGATTTGAGTGGAAAGCAACTTGGAGAAGGCTAGAGATCAAGATTCTTGTGGTTGCATTGGAATATCTTGGTCTCAACACATGAGTAGGTGGTTCTATCTCAGAAAATGAGTAGTGGGAGTGCAGGCACGTTCTGATGGCTCTCCCCACGAATGGAGGAAGGGTGGAGGGGTATATATAGCCTCCACACAAAATCTAACCGTTACACAAAATTTACCAAACTCGGTGGGACCGAATAGTGAAACTCGGTCACACCGGTTTAGTTCAAAATGTGAATGTTAGGCTTTTCGGTGGGATCGACATGTCAACTAGATGGAACCAATTTCATTAGGGTTAGGGCATAACGTAATCTTGGTGAGACCGGTCACATGAACTCGGTGAGACCGATTTCTGTAACAGGCACATAGAGGGTTGGTCAGGCAAACTTGGTGGGACCGATCGCTCATTTCGGTGAGACCAAAACGTTAGAAAAGGAAACAGAGAGTTTGCATTGCGAACTCGGTGGGACCGATCGCTCATCTCGGTTAGACCGAAACGTTACAAAGGGAAACAGAGAGTTTGCAATCCCATATCGGTGAGACTGAGATCCCTATCGGTGAGACCAAACTGATTAGGGTTTCTGGCAGTGGCTATGTCAAATGAACTCGGTGGCGCCAGATAGATCAAATTGGTGGGGCCGAGTTTGACTTTTGGTTTGGGACATATGTGGAGAAAGTGGTTGAGGGCTTTTGGAGCATATCACTAAGCATTTTGAGCAAGCAAGCCATTAAGCAACACCTCGTCACCTTTTATTAGTATTGGCTTTTCTTATGGACTCAATGTGATCTTGGATCACCAAAATGAAAATCTAGAGTCTTGAGCTTGAACCAATATGTGTCCTTAGCATTTTGAGGGGTCCACATCTCTAGTCCATGCCATGCCAATCATTGAACTTTCTGAAATGATTATATTGAAAGAGTATTAGTTCAATGAGCTATATGTTGTTAGGAATTACCAAAACCACCAAGGGATTAGTTGCACTTTTACTTGTGCATTCCAGCTTATGTGGACCGGAATCCCTACAGCACCACACCAATCAAAGCGCGATGATTTTCCTTGAGGGAGGAGCTTGTTAAGGCTACCTCCATTTCTTCAGTCCACCTCGCGCTAACCCGCCGTTGAGCGAGAGGTGGGGGTGGTAAGACGTCAAACCCTAGGACCTGGGTGCTGGGCACGGGAGTCTCCAGCTGCGGTAGTGGAGTCGGGGTTGACTTTGGCTGGGCTGATGATTGGCCCAGCCCCTCCTTGCGACCTTGGGGACACCACCCACTTGGCCTTATAGGGCCAAAGTCTCAACCTCGACCATGACCGTCGACTCTTTAGCCCTCGTCATGTCAACAGGGGGACCGGAGTAGATGTTGCCTCCCCCAGCCCGTATTGAGCTGGGGGAGTGTAGGATCGAAAGTATGTCTAGAGGGGGGTGATTAGACTACTTGACCAAATAAAAATCTAGCCTTTTCCCAATTTTAAGTCCTAGCAGACTTTAGCAACTTAGCACTAGTCAAGCAATCAACCTACACATGCAATTCAAAGAGTATAGCAGCGGAATGTAAATCATTGTATATGAAGGTAAAGGGGAGCAGTTTGGAGGGAGCAAACGCAATGTAGATACAAAGATTTTTGGCGTGGTTCCAATAGGTGGTGCTATCATACATCCACGTTGATGGAGACTTCAACCCACGAAGGGTAATGGTTGAGCGAGTCCACGGAGGGCTCCACCCACGAAGGGTCCATGAAGAGGCAACCTTGTCTATCCCACCATGGCCATTGCCCACGAAGGACTTGCCTCACTTGGGTAGTTCTTCACGAAGTAGGCGATCTCATTGCCCTTACAAACTTCTTTGTTCAACTCCACAATCTTGACGGAGCCTCCCAAGTGACACCTAACCAATCTAGGAGACACCACTCTCAAAAAGGTAATAGATGGTGTGTTGACGATGAACTCCTTGCTCTTGTGCTTCAAATGATAGTCACCCCAACACTCAACTCTCCCTCATAGATCTGGATATGGTGGAAAGATAATTTGAGTGGAAAGCAACTTGGGGAAGGCTAGAGATCAAGAATCTTGTGGTTGGATTGGAATGTCCTGGTCCCAATTCTCTCTCAGAAAATGAGTAGTGGAAGTGTAGGCACGTTCTGATAGCTCTCTCCATGAATGGAGGATGGGTGAAGGGGTATATATATAGCCTCCACACAAAATCTAACCTTTACACACAATTTACCAAACTCGGTGGGACCGGATAGTGAAACTCGGTCAGACCGATTCAGTTCAAAATGTGAACGTTAGGCTTTTTGGTAGGACCGACATGATTAACTCGGTGGGACCAATGTGCTAGGCTTAGGGCATAACTTGATCTCGGTGAGAGTGATAACATGAACTCGGTGAGACTAATTTCAGTAATAGGAAAACAGAGAGTTGGCAAGGCAAACTCAGTGGGACCGATCGCTCATTTCAGTGAGACCGAAACGTTATGAAAAGGAAACACAGAGTTTGCATTGTGAACACGGTGGCACCGATCGCTCATTTCGGTTAGACCGAAACGTTACGAAGGGAAACACAGAATTTGCAATCCCATCTTGGTGAGACCAAGATCCCTATCGGTGAGACCGAACTGATTAGGGTTTCTGGTTATGGCTATGTCAAATGAACTCAGTGGCGCTAGATAGATCAAATCAGTGGGGCCGAGTTTGACTTTAGGTTTAGGACATATGTGGAAATGAGAAAGTGGCTGAGGGCTTTTGGATCATATCACTAAGCATTTTGAGCAAGCAAGCCATTAAGAAACACCTCATCCCCTTTTAATAGTATTGGCTTTTCCTATGGATTAATGTGATCTTGGATCACTAAAATGAAAATGTAGAGTCTTGAGATTTTGCCAATATGTGTCCTTATCATTTTGAGGGGTCCACATCTCTAGTCCATGCCATGCCAATCATTGAACTTTCTGAAATGATGATCTTGAAAGAGTATTAGTTCAATGAGCTATATGTTGTTAAGAATTACCAAAACCACCCAAGGATTAGTTGCACTTTCAATCTCCCCTTTTTGGTAATTGATGACAACATATAGATCAAAGCTTCCACAAATGATAATAAGAATGAAATACATCGTCTATTTGAGAAGTATGTGATAAGCAAGAGCTCCCCCTAAATTTGTGCATTATTTAAAATTTGATTTTGAAAGCAAATGCACAATCGATTAGGATCATGGGTTAATCTTCCATGTCACATACATCTTGGTGGAGCGCTCAAAATGATAGAATATGAAATATACACTCATCACCAAGACAAAGTGTGAGTGATCATACATGAGAGATAGATAATGTCATTATCCAAGCACAAACATTAAAGAATGACCATAAAACTATCTCTCACACACATAAACAGAGTATCAACCAAACAAGCAAACAATTAAGTAGCAAGAGATAGCAAAAAGAAGTAAACCTCTCTCTCTCTCAGCCTATGATATATACACTTTCTCCCCTTTTGGAAACAAGTTACCAAAAAGCTTGAAAATGCATAGTGCTATGCGTCTCTCTAAGCTTGATCTTCGGGAGCGCTGGAGTGCGAAGGTGGTGTGGATAGGAGTCCTGCAACAAATGCATCTAAATAGGTTGTAAGAGCTGGTGGAGTTGCAACTGGAGGGGCAACTGAAGATATGGCTTCATGAGCTGAAGTTGTAGCTCTAGTGTCTGGCACTAGCACTGCCGCAGACCTCTGTTTTCTGGGCACCCTTTGAGAAGCATCAGTGGTGGTCTTGTCACTCCTATCCTCAAGCTCTTCTTGAATCTTCTCCACTGAACTCTGAATCTCAGTGACATTGACATCCATGTCATGAAGCTTTGTCTCAAAAATCGTTTCAAGACTCTCTTGATTCCGAGTTGGGTTGGCCAACCTTTCTCAATCCTCAAAGTAGCTTGAATATGATAGCTAAGTTGATCTTGTTTAGATTTGAGAAAAACATGGGATGCCTCTTCAACACTTGGCTTCTTGGCTGCTTTGTCTACTTTTGCTTTTGCTCTCTTCTCCTGAGCCTCTACTGAAGTAGGATCTGTAGCATCCATGACAACTGTGTTGTCCTCAAAATCAGGCCTCAAGGGAAGGTGCTCTTTATCCAGGAGATACATGCCTTTGCCCATCTTGGAGTTGATGAGCATCTGAATGTGTGGAGCATACACACATGATCTCTTTTGGTCTGCTACAGTTCTCTTGATGGTTTCAACTACCAAGCTCATCACCTTGAATTTCTGTGGCACATAAAACAATTGAAGCAAGTTGATGGAGTGGCCTATGATCATCCTATGATCTCCTGATTTGGGCAACAAGGTGTGCCTCAAAATGGTGTTTATGGTGGCCAGTCCAGACAACAGATAGTACATTGAGCCTAGCTTGTGTGTTCACAAGGCCTTGTCAGGTATCTCCTTGTACATGTTGGCCATGGAGTTGTGATCTTTCTTGCACTTTGCATAGACATTAGTGTCATCCTCATGCTCTTCAAGGGCATTGATAAGCTTGGCCCACTCAGCAACAATTGACTGGTACCTTGTACCCTCAGACATCCAAACAATTTTCCCATCTGGGTAGAAGTGAGCTGTTGAATAGAACTGCATGATAAGCTCATCATTCCACTTGGTCAATTTCTGACCCACAGGTGTCAACTCCATTGAGTTTGAAGCTCTCACGTACTCCAGGGAAGTGGTCTTCATTTTCATCAATGTATTCGCAGTCTATCCACTTCATGTCACACACGGTAGGCTTCTTATCCAACATAATTGTCTCATAGAAGTCCTGTTGTTCCTTAGTGTGAAATCTGTAGTCCACAACAGTTCTTCTCCTTGCAGCATCGGGTCTAATTGTCTCCACAATCTGAGACCTGCATCCTCTCTCTCATTGATGTTTTTAGCCACTGGATGATTATCATCATGATCAGGGATCTTTGGCTTCAACATTCTGAGTACTTGGGCTTCCTCTTCTTCTTCCAATTCAGGAACCGGGGCCTTGTTTTTCTCAGCAGCTGGTATATTCCTGGTGGATCTCCTTGGTGCAGTCTTAGGGGCTTGAGCAGTAGCTTTGGGGGCAGTCTTGGGCTTTGATGGAGCATCCCCAGACTTGATGGCATCCCCCATCAACTTCTGAGATTTGGGTGCTGGTGCAACATCCTATTCTTCATCTTCTTCCTCACCTGAAGAGTGCTTCTCAAATTCAGCCATGGATCAACAAGATTGCACCATCTCCATCTCTTATTTTCCTTCCTTCTCTTACCCTCACCAACAGCCTCTTCTTCAGTTGATTTGGAGGCTTCAAGAGTTGAGGCTCTGTCCTTAGACATGGGCACTCTCTAGGTAGGAGCTTTCTTGTGCAAACCAGGCTTGGTTGAAGCTACAGTGCCAAATTCTTTCTTGACAACTTTCTTCTTTGAGCTGACCTCCTCCTTAACAGCAACATAATCTTCATCCTCAGAATCTGAGTTTCTCTTTCTCCTTGTCCTGGTTGCTGCTTTGGGCAAGTTTCTTGGGGTGCTTCTGCTACCCTCATCATAGCTGCCAGAGGAACTAGTGCCCTCACTCATGTTAACTTGCTCCTCATACTTGTTCTGGCTGTCACTCTGATCTGACATAGCTGACACTACAAACTAAAAGCAGACCGTGTGAATAGATGTAGTTGAGATAGAGTGGATGGTCATCACAAAGTCCATGGATTTTGCAAAACAATTGAGTCAAAAACTTAGTTTAAGTTTTCTACAGAAAGCATTTCGGAACTACTAATTTGTTAAACTCGGTGACACCGAAGCAATATTAGAGTCCAAATTAGTGGAATATGTCAGACCGAGACACAGTTTGGTGACTCCGAGATTGCTAGGGTTTCACTAAGAATCAAACTTGGTCACACCGATTTGTAAGTTTTGGTCAGACTGAAAATTACAAGTGCAATGGCCTAAGCCAAATCGGTGAGACTGATTTCTACAACTCGGTCGGTCCGAGATGAGTTAGGCGGAAACCTAACCCTAAATTTTCGAATCAAAACTAATCTAAAGGAAGTTTTTGCTGGATAGAGTAATCTCATACGCGGTAAGAATCATGGCATTGACCTAAGTGCAGGAATCAAAGGTTAAGATTGCACATAGGGGTCGAGTTCATACCCTAACTCGGTGGTGAACTTGCTACGGCGACAAGGGCGGTGAATATTTTCGTTGATGGCGGTGGAGACCAGCGGTAGGAGGTCGCTAGTGATGAGGAGACGATCCGGAGACCTGAGTCGGTAGAGCAGGATACGTGCGAGCGAAGGATTTTGGAGGAATTTCCAAAATTTGACCCGTGGGTATATATATCTTGACCCTATCGGTGTGACTGAGTGCAACGACTTGGTGGCACTGAGATGCAGAATCGCAAGCAGTTACTGCAACTCGGTGTGACCGAACTGTTCAAATCGGTTGCACCGAGATTGAAAACCTAGATCAACTCAATGAACTCGGTATGACCGAAAGGGATGAATCAGTTAGAGCAAAATACACAGAGAGGTTTTAGAAGTTTAAGTCTATGACGAATCGGTGGCTCCGAGTGCTCCTCACCCAGAGGGTTCGAATCTGACTTGATCAAACTTTGTCATGTAGAATAGAGTTTGAGAAGAGAAAAGCATAGATAGCTAGAGGAAGTTCTTAGGCATTCTTGTCCATCCATTTGGCAAAAGAAAAAGACCAAACAATCAAAGCAACAAACGGATGTCCTCGAATGAGAAAAATATGCACTCAACATGCTCACACAATAAGATGGCAAATGAAATATTTGTCAAAGCATGCACAAACACTCTAGCATCTATCAAGCAATTGGCGATGACTAGGTCATCTATATATGAGTATATTGACTGAGGAGTCAAATGAGAACATTTGATCGTAGGTCATACTCATCGCTTAAGCACAAGTGGGGTTACCACTTTGACATAAAGCATTGTTGTGTTCACACCATTAGAGTTGCTTTAGCTCAATTTTTGAGTAAGTCTCTCCCTAGATGTGATATCCCCCCTAAGAGGGATGAACTAACCTTGGGTTTTGTCGATGATGACTTCATGTACATGTTGAAGATGTGGATGCTCAATGTTGATGTAGATCATTTGGAGCAATGCATTGGAGTGAGTTGCACTTACAATACCCACATGGGTTAGTCCCACAAGTAACAAACAAGGATATCCATAGACATAGAGTGAAGTACATACAAGATGATGTCCATGAAAGCATTAGGTTACCTTGTCCCTTGTCTTACCAACAAGAGGGTTTGTGACTCCTTGAACTAGTGCAAGGTGTGGAAGTTGTTTGCACTTGTCCTTGCCAAAATAAGTATGAGTGAAGTATGATGGCGGAGTCACCCTCAAGAACTCTCTAGTTCTTATTCTTCGGGATCCACATCCACTTGATGGGAATCCTTGGAGTTGTAATCGGACTTGATGAAGTAGAACTTGATGTAGTCTTGGGAACCCACTTGACCAAGGCCTTAGGAGCTTCTTCAAATGCATCAATCTCCTCTTGAAGCTTGTCCTTGCCTTTTTGCTTGTGGTCTTGTGGTGGAAGATCATATTGAGCTTGTGTCCCCTTGAAGGAAGTAGGATCATACTTCTCTTGTTGAGGAACAAACTTCGTCTTGGGGTATGATCTTCTTCCCACTCAACTCCATTGGCATTGAACTTTCGTTCAAAACCAACACTTTGATTCTTTCGGGGCCTTCCTTGCTTGCATACTATTTCCTCAAATTGCTTACTTCCGGCAATGCTCTTGTAAACACATTTCTCTATAATTCCCTTAAATAAGCTAATTTCTTTCTCAAGTTTAACTTGGCTAAGAGAATTATTAGTGGAATCAAGAGAACTACTAGAAGCAACAATATTGGATTTAGCATGATTGCTATTACTACTATAAGAAGAATCTTTCTTACTCTTGTTGCTAGGTTTTACTTGTGGCATGTAAGTAGATAAGAGTAAACGCTTGACAATGTAAAAAGAACTTTTCTTACGAAGATTATCATTGATTGCTTTTAAGAACCCATGCTCTTGCTCAAGATTGAGCTTTTCAAAGCGTAGCATCTCATGAGTCTTTAAAAGCTCTCGATGATCTTCTAAGCTAGTTTCATGAGCTAACTTATGAGTGTTTAGGTCTTTAGTTAGATGCTCAATCTCCTTCTTATCATCATCATCATTCATTTTATCTTGATTAGCATGATCAATAGCAAGTTCATCATAGTTTTCATCACTAGAGTTGTATACAAGTAAGTCATCATCACCTAGCAAATCATCTTCATCACTATTGAAATCAAGATACTCGGGGTGTGATACCTTTGGGCCTTTAGCCATGAAGCATCTTCCAATTACTTCATTTGGTGAATCAAATATGGCATAGGAGTTGGTTGACACAAGTGCTAGACCGGCAACACCTTCATCTTGAGTATATTCAGAGTCAGAGTGATAACTTCTCTCGGAGTGGTTGTCGGAGTCGGAACCGGATACCCACTCACCAACATGAGCTTGATGTCTTTGTTTTGTATAGCTCCTTGGTGACTTGTCCTTCCTTTCTGAATCCTTGCTTTTGCGGGAGGTTCTTCGTTGATAACAATCATCTCTACTCCTTCTCTCCCTTGGAGGTGATTCTTCTCTTTTACTTCTCCTTTTAGGTGAGTGTTAGTGTACAAAAGTAGGGGCCCTTTTTGTACCCCTCTACTTGTGCACGGGCAGTCAGAGCCGCGCCCACGGCCACACTAAGTAGGGCAGAGGAAGGCACGAGACGGGCAAAGCAACGCCAAGACCAGAGACACAAAGAGTAAGAGGGCGAGGTGGACTCCCCTGGCAAGACCCTTGCCAGCGCGGCCTCCGCAGCCCCGGAAAGAGCCTTGCCGAGGCAACTTGCCCAACGCCAGCAGGGCACGCCACCCTTGAGCCCAAGTGTTCCAACACCGTCAACCACATTGGAACCAAGGCTCGGGAGGCACCTCCATGGTGGCATACAGATCTTTGTCAAGATCATAAACACACAAGATCAGATGAGGACCAGAAGACGATGATCCTCGGCAAGATCCTTGCTGAGGAAATCTACGAGACCCCCAGCAAGATCCCTGCCGAGGACGACCTCGATGCCATGGCAAGACCCTTGCTGGGGCCTCGGCGAGACCCTTGCCGAGGACACCTGCGGGGCCGCAGCCAGGCCCGCGTCTGCCAAGACTCCACCGCCATTCCCATACAACTGCCAGCCCAACCGGCTGGGAAGACACCTGCATGGCGACGTGTGGCCTCGAGGCCAACTCAGCAAACACCTACGTGGTGGCACGCAGATCTTCGTGAAGACCCTACCACCACAACATCTCAGTAGTCTGCCAGCCTATGTGGCGCTGCATGTCTCGTTTGCCTGGATGCGTGTCGGAGCGAGACAGAGTGGCAACGGACGGGACGGGCCTCGTTGCCGTCCCCAATAAAGCAACGGGACACCTAAGAAGCGCATTTACTGCGCCTTGTCCCGTAATGATAGACGATAAGCTTGTAAACTGCATACCTTTCCACCTCATGTGTGCCACTATGGCGACCCCTTTTGATTATAAAAGGAGGCACGAGGCGTACTGGAGAAGGATTCGGATCTTTTGGACTACACGCACACCGTAGCTAGTTCGAGAGCTCAAGAACACTCAAATATACACCAAAGCAGGACTAGGGTATTACATATCCTCGTGGCCCGAATCTGAGTAAACGACCTTTGTGCTGGCTCCTGGACCCGCTCTTTGCACAACCCTGCGCCCGCCAACCCTAGAAGGGATCCCCGTGATTCCATAGGTGTCGTTTCCACCGACATCTTTGGCGCACCAGGCAGGGGGTGCAGTTGTGAAAAATCTGGTCTAGCAGTTAGTTTATCAGTTCTTCATCGCCATGGCTCCCAAGAAGAAGACGATCACGGCGATCGGTTCATTGGGAGCCGAACTTCTTGTACCAGTGCGGGCGAGTGGTGGGGCGGTCGCGGACGAAAGCCGAGGCGCGGCCCGCGAACACCCACATCGCTCTGGCAGTCAAAGCCTGGCGAGCAGCATCGTTTGTGCGCGAGATGACAAGCCGCATGCCGCCAAATCCAAAAACGGAGCCAGGCCCCCCGCAGGCGGTGCGGGGCCCTCCAAGGGCGATGTCATGCTACCCATGGGCGGCGTAGCGACTTCCAAGACGCATACGCCGGCGCCCACGACGCGCTCTTCCTAGGTTGTACGCGACGAGCAGCGTCACCACGCTGGTGACCCCGGGCACCGCCGTGGGAAGAGTCCTATGCCTCATTCGCGGGACGTAGAAGGCCAGCATGCATGCCGAGGCGCTGGCGAAAATGGCGCGCAGCCGCAAAGCCGTGATAGAGCTCCTTCTAACGTGGTTAGATGTCGGAGCGCTTCATGGTCCATGCAGCTTTCGCCGCCACCCACGCCAGCGGAAGCTTTGGCGCGCACGAAGTTTCTCCTCGACTTTCCTCCTGCTGTGGAAAAGCTCGACGAGTGGAGAGACACCATCCGGAGCCTCGTCGGTGTTGCCAACAAAGATGAGCCGCGACCAGCGGGGCCCTCAGGCCGACGCTCCGTCGAGCCACCGCATGCCAGTGGTGGAAGGACCGGAGGTGCTGCTGCCACGGTGCATGCTACCTCTTGAGCACTGCGTTAGTTTTCCCCGAAGAGGAAGGGATGATGCAGCAAAGTAGCATAAGTATTTCCCTTAGTTTTTGAGAACCAAGGTATCAATCCAGTAGGAGGCTATGCATGAGTCCCTCGTACTTGCACAAAACAAATAAATCCTCGCAACCAACACAAATAGGGGTTGTCAATCCCTATAAGGCCACTTACGAGAGTGAGATCTGATAGATATGATAAAGATAATATTTTTGGTAGTTTTATGATAAATATGCAAAGTAAAATAAAGGCAAAGTAAATAGAAAAGGAAATAACTAAGTAGTAGGAGATTAATATGATAAAGATAGACCCGGGGGCCATAGGTTTCACTAGTGGCTTCTCTCGAGAGCATAAGTATTCTACGGTGGGTGAACAAATTACTGTTGAGCAATTGACAGAATTGAGCATAGTTATGAGAATATCTAGGTATGATCATGTATATAGGCATCACGTCCAAGACAAGTAGACCGACTCCTGCCTGCATCTACTACTATTACTCCACTCATTGACCGCTACCAACATGCATCTAGAGTATTAAGTTAAAAACAGAGTAATGCCTTTAGCAAGATGACATGATGTAGAATGATAGACTCATGCAATATGAAGAAAACCCCATCTTGTTATCCTCGATGGAAACAATACAATACGTGCCTTGCTGCCCCTACTGTCACTGGGAAAGGACACCGCAAGATTGAACCCAACGCTAAGCACTTCTCCCATTGCAAGAAAGATCAATCTAGTAGGCCAAACCAAACTGATAATTCGAAGAGACTTGCAAAGATAGCCAATCATACATAAAAGAATTCAGAGAAGATTCAAATATTATTCATAGATAGACTTGATCATAAACCCACAATTCATCGATCTCAACAAACACACCATAAAAAGAAGATTACATCGAATAGATCTCCACAAGAGAGGGGGAGAACATTGTATTGAGATCCAAAAAGAGAGAAGAAGCCATTTAGCTAATAACTATGGACCCATAGGTCTAAGGTAAACTACTCACACTTCATCGGAGGGGCTATGGTGTTGATGTAGAAGCCCTCCATGATCGATGCCCCCTCTGGCGGAGCTCCGAAACATGCCCCGAGATGGGATCTCGTGGATACAGAAAGTTACGACAATGGAATTAGGGTTTTGGCTCCGTTTCTGATCGTTTGGGGGTACATAGGTATATATAGGAGGAAGGAGTACGTCGGTGGAGCAACAAGGGGCCCACGAGGGTGGGGGCGCGCCTGGGGAGGGGGGGGGGTAGGCGCGCCCCCTTCCTCGTGGCCTCCTCTTTTCTTTCTTGACATAGGGTCCAAGTCTCCCGGGGCTTGTTCGTTGAGAAAATCACGTTCCCGAAGGTTTCATTCCGTCTGGACTCCGTTTGATATTCCTTTTCTTCGAAACCCTAAAATAGGCCAAAAAACAGCAATTCTGGGCTGGGCCTCCGGTTAATAGGTTAGTCCCAAAAATAATATAAAAGTGGATAATAAAGCCCAATAATGTCCAAAACAGTAGATAATATAGCATGGAGCAATCAAAAATTATAGATATGTTGGAGACGTATCAAGCATCCCCAAGCTTAATGCCCACTCATCCTCGAGTAGGTAAATGATAAAAATAGAATTTTTGATGCGGAGTGCTACTTGGCATAATTTTAATGTAATTCTTCTCATTTGGGTATGAATATTCAGATCCCAAAGATTCAAGACAGAAGTTCATATTGACATACAAATAATAATACTTCAAGCATACTCACTAAGCAATTATGTCTTCTAAAAATAACATGGCCAAGTAAAGTTCATCCCTACAAAATCATATGGTTTAGTCATGTTTCATTTTCGTCACACAAGAATGCTCTCATCATGCACAACCCCGATGGCAAGCCAAGCAATTGTTTCATACTTTAGTAATCTCAAACCAATAAACTTTCACGCAATATATGAGCGCGAGCCATGGACATAGCACTATGGGTGGAATAGAATATAATGAGGGGGGTTATGTGGAGAAGACAAAAAGGAGAAAGTCTCACATCAACGAGGCTAATCAATGGGCTATGGAGATTCCCACCGATTGATGTTAATGCAAGGAGTGGGGATTGCCATGGAACGGATGCACTAGAGCTATAAATGTATGAAAGCTCAACAAAAGAAACTAGTGGGTGTGCATCCAACTTGCTTGCTCACTTTTTGGATCTCCTGGGAGGATCCCTCCAAGAACTCATCACCACCGTGCGCAGGCCCCACGATGGGTGCCAACTGTCGTGGAATTGTCACGACTGATGTCCTTAGTGTCAGGACTTATTCGCGAGGCCAACGCATCTATGTGGTAGCTTGAGAGGGGTTGAGCGGGATGAGAGACGCGATGTTTTACCCAGGTCCGGCCCCTCACGGTGGAGGTAAAAGCCTACATCCTGCTTCATTGATATTGATGATGATGATCACGGTTACAAGAGTGCTCTATCTCGAGAGCTATTGTCTAAACCTAACTTGTCCAACTTGTGGAACTTGTCCCCCTCCCCCCCTTGGGGTGCCCTGCCCCTCCTTATATATGTTGAAGGGGCAGTTTACATGACTAGTCCTATTAGGATTAGGATTACTCTATTACAAGTGGAGTCCTAGTCTTGCTTCTAATACAAACCGGATACAAGTCTGGGTCTTAACTCTTTGTAAGGAAAAATATCCTTCACGCCTTTCCCCTTAAACCGGCCCACCATAACATGAACCGGCCTTCCATAAACCGCCTTCTGGGCCACCGAGTCTTGTCGTTCCTCTGACCCGCTCGCCGGGTCACCCATAAGTTACCCGGTTCGGGCGGGTCATTTGTGAGTCGTCCAGTCCGGCCGTTTTATACTTCCGGCCGGGTTACGCCGCGGGGTATATCCCCGACATTAGCCCCCAAATTTAGCTTGGATTTATCCATGGTAAACTTATGCTGCAAAATAAACACAAGAACAAATTTGACAGGTTGTGCTCCGGGTTAAGAATTCTTGTAAACCGGCACCTAATCATCCTTAAGTCCTTGTCACTTCCTCCTCCTAGAAAATCGGGGTCAATAGACCAGCTTCATAATCAACTTGCTTGCATAAGAAATATTGTAAATCAAGAATCCATTTGAGTCGGCCTTCAATGCTCTGACTTGACAAAAATATTGGTCTTTGAAATATTCAACTGATATCCAGCCGGCTTGAAGATGTAGAACTTGCCGATTTATGATTACCACCATTGCCGGGTTATAAAAACTATTGACTCCAGGTCATGACTTTTATAGACTCTGGGTCATGATTGTTGCTAACGCCAGGCCAAAAAATGAGAATTTTTTGAAGATTTCTCTCCCTCATATCCATATTACCTATAGCCCCCAAGTATTGAGCAGAATAGAGTGATGACTTAAGACTTGCTTCAATATAAATATTAACACTTTGAAGAAATCCATGTTGTTCATCTCAATCGCTAATCAGAACTGAGTATTCCACATATGTAGCCCCCAAGTGCCGGGTTGTCATGCTTGCAGCAACTTGGGACTTGTAATTGCCTGATGCTCAAAAAACTTCAACCAGTGTAGCCCCCAAGGGCTATGTCATTATGCAATAATGAGCAAGGACTTTATAAATATAATCATGCTTCAGTGAAAATAACATCATATCATGTAACTCCACCATAGGGATTGAACCCACGTCCAAAAGGTTGAGAGCTTTGTGCTTTACCAACTGAGCAGTGGATCCTTCAATAATAGATGAAAATTTTTGTACCTTGAATTGTTGATAGGAACAATTGGTAGCCCCCAAGGGCCGGCTCATTATGATGTGATGAGTCAGGTCTTCAATAAGGTGAGCAAATAATGACTTTACATTAGCCCCCAAGTGTCATGGTGCATGCTTGCAGCGACATGAGACTTGTATATTTGATGTAATCTCAACTTGAATAATGTAGCCCCCAAGTGCCGGGTCGTAAGCCTGCAGCGACTCGGGACTATTCCTTCAATTGTAGAATAAATTATATATGTTTATAAGATAATAGCCATTGCACTTAAAGCGACTTTGAAAACCTCAGTCATAATACTGGTTATTGATAACCATAAGAAATCCAGCCATGTTTGGCTATTTGAAGATTTGAATAATATAATCCGGTTTGAAAACCTCAATCATTCAATATCATCATGAAAAGCCAGCCAATTTTGGCGATGAAAGATATGAATACCTTACCAATTGATAAGTAAATCCGAAGTTTAAATACTCGGTGGCTCTTGGCCGATGGCGACTTAATGCGCATTCATTGTAAGCCGGAATTTTTATAACCCGACGGCTGATAGCCTTTGAGAAAATCCAAAATGGATAACCCTTTTGAAGCATCAATTTTGATGATGAGCTTGAATTTATATGTTATAATTCTGCAAATCCTGCACAAAGTATAAATAACATATGCCCTGGCGACTTAACGTCGAAAGCTAGGGTGGGTAGCCACCTGAATGCATCCTTATCCTGCACACAAGTAGATCACAATAATCCTTGGCGGTTTACTGCAGGGCGGGTCATAATGCCCATGTAGATTGCCAGGGTTTATAACCAAAGCTGTAATTGAAGATAATCAAATATGATATAGATGATACGTGTGACATTGAATCACCTCGTTGGTTTAACCAATTCTTGTAGTGAGGGTGGTAAACCCCAATCTTGAGTACTAAGAACTCCTTCCTTAATTTGCCAGATTATGATAATAAACCGTACCGGTATATAATAAACACCGGATTTTCCTTATACCAATGGCGACTTGTTAGTCAAAACCAGACCGGGTCAATAAGCGCTGGATTATAACTGATCATATATTGACAACTTTGTAGTTGAAAGCCAAGCCGGGTCAAGGACGCCGGTTTATCAGAAGATATTATGAACCTCAACAAAGGCGAAAAAACTTGGCAAATAGAACTCAAAAAGAACATGTAAGGCTTTTTACGAGCTGGCAGGCTCCAAATCGAGGCTTTTTATGGGCTGCCAGGCCACTGAATTAACCATTTCACAAAGCCTTTTAAGATGGACCTCAATCTTTAACCAATCACATTTTAACTTTGACAAGTTCAGGGTCTATGAGATTGACTGTCAAACGTTCGCCGGTCGTACCAGGTTTACCTAGGCGGAGTGACTTACTTAAAGAAGGCAGGTTAATCTGGGGTTTTAGGTGCGTACACCTGGCTTCCAAGCCTGGCTTGATAGCCTATTACAAGGGTGCAAACTCTTAGTTCGTTGCGAAGCAAAGAGCCCCCAATTAACTTCCCTGGTGGCCTTACGCTGATCAAGAGGTGTAGCTATGGTTCGAATGCGACCAAGCCCCCAAGTGATTTCCTTGGTGGCCTTACGCCGATCAAGAGGTGTGACTATGGTTCGAACATAGCCCCCAAGTGATATTATGAGTTGTGCTCAAGGGATACCCATGTTTGAGCTATGCTGTGCAACAGACTCTCTTTGGCCCCTTATAATAATATTGGTTTGATAGCCGGATTACCGAAGTAACCAGAGTTGTGCTCTTATGACAATGTTGGCTTGATAGCCGGATCAATATGTAATCAGAACTCCTATTTATAAACAGAAGCCCCCATGCGATCAATAATATGATAAGCCACTAAGGCAGGATAACCCATGTTTGAACCGTGCGTCATGGCAACAGGTCCTCTTCGGCAACCTTTAACTTTTTGCAAGAGATAAATTCTTCTTGAACCGGGATTTTGAACCGGATATTGAGAGCGTCAAAGCCTTGTAGGAGACATATTTCCCTTGAACCGGATTGTAAACCGGAATCTTCATTTTCAGCCGGAAATTTTTGGACGGCTTTTTAAATTCGAACTTACGAGAAGTTAATTCTTTTTTGAACCGGAAATTCTTAAACCGGATTTGAAAGCTTTAGAGCTTTGTGGGAGAACAGATTTCCCTTGAACCGGATTTTAAACCGGCATTCTTCATTTTGAACCGGAATTTTTCAGACGGCCTTTAAATTTTCGTCAATATGGTAGTAGCCTTCGGGACCGGGTTATCTTCCCCTCCAACGTCCTGGGGTTCTTGACTTCACTGAAAACTGGCAGCATTTGTTGAGTCATATCATTGTAGCCCCCGAGTCTCAAGGTGACTCAAGGAGTTGGCTTGAGATTCTCCGTATTTGACCATGATATAAACCGGCATAAGTTGTATATCATTGGTGTTGATAGCACAATGTGAATGCATAGAAGGTTGAGGTGACTGCGGCGGTTATAAAGGATCCCGTATGGGCCATATCAACAACTCGGCCAATGGTTCCTTCCAACTGGCGATTTGAAGTTAACCAAACTGTAGTGGCGCCGACTTGTGCGCCTGCCCATTGAGCCACCCAGTGCAGACGACGGTTGATAGTGTATGATAATTTGCCTCCACTTTGTTAAAAGAAAACCGGGCTACCCAAGCTGTGACTTGCTCATACTCAATAAACAGCTCATGCAGACAGGTGCGGCCCGGTATGTTGATGTAGACCAGGCCGCGAGAGATGGACGACCGCAACATCACAGGCAGCTCGGACAAATGAGTCGGTCGTGGCATTGTAAGCCAGTGCGGACGGGGAAGATTGGCACCAGTGTCGTAAATCGGCACAGACGGGCGAGTTAATCGCATGTGTGGTCCCGTAAAGCTGATGTAAACCGGGCCACAAGGACGGCGACTTGCTCACGTTCATTCACCGGGTTGTATGACACGGACGAAACACCAGTGCAGAATGTTGCTAGCGCGTGCTCCGTACCCATGGTATAGACCACGTTTATAATGAATAATTGTCCTGCATATCAAAATATACAGTCCAAAGTAATTGTTCTTTTGACAAAGAACAATATGTGTCAAAAATAGACTTAGATAGATGTCACCTGATATGTTAGGCCGGAATTTATCCACCGCGGTGAAGCATGTAACCATCCAGCAGCATGGCACGGACCAGCCCTAGTGCAATAATCTTGGCGCGCGCCCCTTTGCGACACCTTTGTTACAAATAATGATCCTGCCCAAAAATAGCAAAGACCAGAGTAATTGTTTTTGGAAAAAACATTATTTGTGCTGATAAAATATGTAGGAAGGATAGCACCTCGTAGTATTGTCCAGCGCCGGTAGGCCGTCTTGTTGCGGGTACCCCGGGTTGCATCCATGGTCACAACAGTGGCAGCAGGGCAGAGACGTGGAGCAGTGTAAAATTGGGTACAACTGCTGCACTCATATACAGCAGCACTCCGATGGAATATGCCTTCTTCGGCAACTTGTGATCTAACAATCCACGAGGCACATAGTACGCTGCGCTCCCGTCAGTCTTCATGACTTGGTTGATCTGACTCCGAATCACAGGCTGTGGGCGGTGGTTTGACCCTTTGTTAATTGTTCTTCACCTATGGAACGACCTCCCTCACCAGCGACTCGGCAGGCTGCGGCTATGCAGCAGAGGCGGCAGCAAGGCCCGTAGGTAGAAACAACGGGTTCCAATGGCGATTTGGGAACGCACAGGCAGGAGCAGTGAGGCGGATTATGATAGCGGCGAGACACTCGGTCGCGAAGGCTGTAGCGGTGGCTGAAACAGACAGCAACTCGCCGCGGGGCCGCTTCAGGAACGATACGAAACCGGCGGGCCGGAAAATTGACTTTAACCCGAGGACAGCTCGTAGCTACTGTAGAATTGACCCGGCGAAGCGGGCTGGCAACCCAGAGCAGTAGAAGAGGTCGTCCATTGGAACTGCAGCCATAGGCGAGCGGCGGGGTAAGGCCAGCCACACAGGCAGGCGACTCAAGACTGCGGCAACATGCGGCAGGAGTGGAGGCGAGGCCGGTGCGGTAGTCCTTTGTCCAAACATGCATGCTCATGTGAAGCGGTCTCCACCAATAATATCTCCTCAAAATCTAAGCTTTAACATTGGCAGTACTCAAGTACTAGATGGATCACTTGATGCGAATAGCAGCCACGTAGCATTGCCTTTAAGCAACAATAGCATAATTTGTTTATTTAGAAGTAGTCCTCCTCCGTGCAACAGTAGCAGCAGCGTTTAGCAGCTCACTGTATGAAACCGCCTCGGGTTTTACTAATATAACCCGGCGTACGGTAGTATTGATCTCCAGCTCGGATTCGACAGATTGCGTTGCCCCGGTGTCGGGGATATACCCCGCGGTATGACCCGGCTGGAGTTGTAAACTGGCTGGGATTTGGTAAACCGGAGGAGAGTTAAGACAGAGAGTCAAGACAGATGGCTAAGACAGACGGTAAACCGGCTGGTGTTAAACCGGCAGACAATGTTAAACCGGCAGACAATGTTAAACCGGCAGACATTAAGAAGCCCAGGAAGGGAAGTCAAAATAGTTTAAGTTAAAGTCCGAGTTGGACTCCACATGTAACCCGCCCCTTCAACATATATAAGGAGGGGCATGGCTCCTCAAAGGGGGACAAGCAAGAAACAATCTAAGGGCTAGACACAACTAGAGAGAGCCGGTTTACGGCGATTCCCTCGTGATGATAATGAGATCTAGCCTCAAACAGCATGTAGGGTTGTTACCGGATGATGTTTCCCGGGGCCCGAAGCTATCTAAACCCTTGTCTTGTGTTGCGTCTCTCGATTCCGCTCAACCCCTCTCAAGCTACCACATAGATGCGTTGGCCTCGTGACTAAGTCCTCACACTAAGGACATCTGACGTGTTAATTCAATGACAGTTGGCGCCCACCGTGGGGCCCGCGCACGGTGGTATTGAGTTCTTGAAGGGATTCCTCCAGGGATCGAGAAGCTTGCAATTGTTTAGAAGAAGAATCATTGCGGAAGGATTACAATCAGATTTGATACTTATCCGGGATTCAAGAGAGATTAAGGTCATGATCTGTTCGTAGCCACAAGTCGCCGAGTCAACAGAGCCATCGCAAATCGCTGAGGAAGCAGTCACGAGCGTGTTATCATGGTTTCCACATGAATACTATGGTCAAATCAATTTTGACCCAGGAAAGGACTCGGACGCAGCCAGAACCTGGATCTGAGCTGACTCGACGCACTGTATCTCGCCTGATCGGTTTACTGCCTTGCGGTGGGAACGTGTTGAACCGCCCCGCATTGGTGCTGGATGTGGACGTTGGCCCAGATCTCCACCTCCTGTGCTGTGGCCCGTCGCGATCGAGCCACCCCGGCCTCCGTCGCCTCAGTTTTCCTGCTGCCGTTCCACCACGGCCTCGCCGTTTTCCTTAAGCCATCTCAAAACTGCCATCGTCAGGTTAGGTCCAGAAAGGAAAAAGAATAAGAGGAAAGAACACTACTTGGAGGAAGACACGGATTTGAGTCAGCAGAGCCGTCTACAACCCGGAAAAGCGAACGTGGGCACGGCCTCCGCCGGTGCGCCGCCGCGGCCGCGGTCACGGCGACGGCCTCGCATCCAGCCACCTGTCTCCGACGCCTAGCCGGTCCACCCCAACAATCGCGGCCTCGCTCCGCCTCTGCCGCGGCCGAGTCGCCGCTGCGATTTGCGCCTGTGCGTCACAGCCGCCCCACTAACCGGCCACAAACCAGCTTCACTCTCGAGTCGCCGTCACAGTCCTCGCTTCTGCTGAGGCTGAGCCCCTGTCTGATCCGAACCGGTTTCCAAAACCGCTGCGGTCTTGCCTCATTTCGCCCGCACGGCCTCCGAGCCGCCCTCGTCTTCATCACTAGTAAACCGCCACGGGTTCAGCCGCCGCTCTATGCTGTGGCTTCACCCCTGTCGTCCCAACGGGCCATGACCCGCGGCCGCACCTTTAGGCCACAACCTTGCCTTCACCGCGGCCGGTTCCACACCTTGCGCCGTCTCACGCCGCCACCACAGTGTCTTGCCCGGCCTCCTTCGCGCGCCAGTTCTCCTTTGTTGAGCCGCTGCCGACCGCTTCTACTCGGTCGCTGAACCAACGCCTCCGCTGTCGTTTGCTGCCAAACCGTCCAGTCTCGCGCCTAAACTACCGCTATACTCCAGCCTGGCTGAGTCACCATTGCCGGTTCACCTCTGCTCGAGCCGCTGCCGGGTCGCCACGGACTTGCCCTGCTGCCTGTGGGCCGGTTCGCCACCACCAAATCACCTCCAGCTGCCGCTTTGCTTCGCCTCACTCTCACCTGAGGGATGCCACACTACGGGCTGCCGCAGTTGCTGTCGTGCTAAGTCGTCGTCGTCAGGCTGCTTGTTGAGCCGTTCGCTGGTGAACCGCCCCGACCACAGTCACTGCCTATAAGTCGCTGCTTTGCTTAACGCCGCCACCTCCGAGTTGTCGTTCCCGTCGTCGCAAACTGGCCACACCTCCATGTCCGCGGCCTCGGTGTACAATTGACCCAAGGATTCTTCGGAGGGAACACTCTACGATTATTAATTATGTGCGTTCTGACAGTACACCTGGAGACAAGGAAGGATTATACTCAAGATGTTGTGGATTGGCAACGGCAGCAAGTTGATTCAAGGATACTTGCGTCTGAATACCTTGAAGCAAATAAAGATCTTTTGCACAGCTTAATTCCTGGGTACGAGGATACAAAAGTAAGTCGACCGAGCTGGCCAGGACCCGGACTACACCGCCGCTCTTCTGCGCCACTTCCACCTCGCGATTGTCGTGGCCTTGTCTGCGACAGCAAGTCGTTTCCACAAACCGCTGCCGCCGCGGCTGACATCGCAGTCTTATCTCAAACCGTCGCCTCACAGTTGTGGAACCGCCACCGGGTCAAGCCCCTGTTACAGGCACTCCCGCGTTGAACCGGCCAAGGCCTTGTTGCCATGTCTCGCCGAGGACATCTTGACTCGGCCTGTGTTGTCGCTGAGCCGCCTCGGCCGCCCCTGTAAGACCCCGTCGGGTTGCCTCCGGTTGTGTCCGACTACGAGCTGCCCCGCTCTGGGCCCGCGCCGGTTGATGGCGTCGCGCCTGCGCTACTCCCGTCGGGTTGGCTTCCGGTTCACCGCGTCCGGCCGTTTTTTAACTCAAGCTACAGAAGTTATTACGCACTACATCAAAATATCAAACCAGATCAGTATTAAGTGCTAGTACGTACTAAGTATTAGTGGCCATTTTACTGCTCACGTGAAGGATGATATTTCACAATCGAGAAATAGTTGGTACGTGCAGACAAAAAAGCATGCTACTGCTGCTGGTGGCACGACCAATTAAATTTCCAGGTGCTATCTTTTCTATCTGTTTCTTTTTTGTACATGTCGTTTTTTTAGAACAATTACTCTGGCCTATATCTTTTTATACAGGTCAAGTGCTCACTATAAAAGTGATGCCCTACCATGGACGGTGCGCGCTAGCTGTTCTACACCAGCATTTGTGCATATCACACTGATGAACCGGAACGCAAACCGCCACCCCCGCAGTGCGGACTACATCAACAATGCCGCGACCGACTCTCTTGTCCGTACTGACATATAACCCCGCGGTGGATATTAACTGGCCTGACACATCAGGTGACATCCATCTAAATTTATTAGCGCATATTGTTTTTGTCAAAGTGCACTTTGATCTGTATATTTTTGTATACAGGATAATTATTCACTACAAATGTGATTTATACCATGGTATGGAGCACGGGTTGATAATGTTCCGCCCGGCGATAAACCAGGACATATTACCCGTTTAATGGACGCGCACAAGTCGCCGCCCTTGCGGCCCAGTCTACATCAACTTGTCGGGATCGCTTTTTCTCGTTGTTCAATGGATGTGCACAAAGCCGCCGCCTCTGTGGACCCGGTCTACATCAACATACCGGGCCGCACAAGCTGTTTATCGAGTATGAGCAAGTCACAGCTTGGGTAGCCCGGTTTTTTCTTTCAAGCAAAATGGAGGCAATTTATCATATACTATCGACTGTTGTCTGCAATGGGTGGCCCAATGGGCAGGCGCACAAGTCACCACCACTACAATTTGGTTAACTTCAAATAGCCAGTTGGAAGGAACCATTGGCCGAGTTGCTAACATGGCTCATACGGGATCATTTATAACCCGCCGCAATCACCTCAATCTTCTGTGGATTTACATTGCGTTATTAACAACGATGATATATACCTTCTGCTATGGTCAAGTACGGAGAATCTCAAGACAACTCCTTGAGTCATCTTAAAGACTCGGGGGCTACGATCTTGCCAGTTTCAGCAAATTCAAGTGCCCCAGAATGTTGAAGAGAAACCCAATCCCGGAGGCTACGGTTATATTGGTGCAAATTTAAAGGTTGTTAGAAAATTTCCGGCTTAAAAAGAAGGATTCCGGTTTGAAATCCGGTTCAAGGGAAATTTATCTCCCAAGCTTTGAAGCTCTCAAATCCGGTTTAAGAATTTCCGGTTCAAAAAGAAATTAACTTCTCGCAAGTTCGAGTTTAAAGGCCGTCAGAAAATTTCCGGCTGAAAATGAGGATTTCGGTTTAAAATCCGATTCAAGGGAAAGATGTCTCCCATAAAGCTTTGAAGCTCTCAATATCCGGTTTAAAATCCCAGTTCAAAAAGAATTTATCTCTTGCAAAAAGTTAAAAGTTGCCGAAGAGGACCTGTTGCCATGATGTACGGTTCAAACATGGGTATCCCGCCTTATTGGCTTATCATATTATTGATTACATGGGGGCTTCAGCTGACAAAGCGGAAGTTCTGTCCATTAATCCGGCTATCACGCCACAACAAAGCTCGGGAGCTTCGCACCCAAGGGGCCAAAGAGAGTATTGTTGCTATGCACAGCTCAAACATAGGCACCCATTGAGCATAGCTCACAAAGTTACTTGGGGGCTCTTTGTGTAAAGTAACAAAGATCTTGAAAGGACCCTTGTAATTGGGTATCGACCCACGGCTTGGAAGCCTGGTGTATTCACCTAAAACCCCGGGTAAATCTGCCTTCATCAAGTAAGACACTCCTATCCACGTAATCCTGGCATGACCCGCCGAACGTTTGACAGTTACTGTCATTGAGACCCTGAACTTGTCAAAGTTAAAACGATGATTGGTTAGTTGGAGGCCCATCTTAAAAGGCTTTGTCAAATGGTTTAACTCAGCGGCCTGGCAGCCCATGAAAAGCCTCGAATTTGGGCCTGCAGCCCTTGAAAAGCCTCGACTACACGGTTTTATTTGCCTTTGTCAAGATTTTTCTATTTTGATAAATTTTATGTTGAACCAGTGTCTATTGACCCGGCATGACTATCAGTCATCAAATTAACCCGGTGTTTGTTAACCCGGCTCGACTTTCAACTACAAGTTGTCAGTACATAATCACTTATAATCCGGTGTTTATTGACTCGGCCTGGCTTTGGACTATAAGTCGCCAGTATATATTTGGATTGCGCCATTAGAATTATGCGCTTATAAATCATTGGGTATATTATTCAAATAGCCAACATGGCTGGATTCTTATTATGGTTATTAATAACCAGTATTATGATTAAGGTTTTCAAAGTCGCTTTAGCGCAAATGGCTATCATATTATCAATAGATATGATTTATTCTACAATTGAAGGAATAGTCCCGAGTTGCTGCAGGCTTACGACCCAGCACTTGGGGGCTACATTATTTCAGTTGAAATTACATTAAATACACAAGTCTCATGTCGCTGCAAGCATGCACCATGACACTTGGGGGCTAATGCAAAATCATTTTTTTGCTCACCTTATTGAAGACCCGACTCATCACATGGTAATGAGCCGGCCCTTGGGGGCTACAAATTGCCTCTGTCAACAATTTAAGGTACAAAGCTTTTTATCCATTACATTGAAGGGTCCACTGCTCAGTTGGTAAAGCACAAGGCTCTTAACCTTGTGGACGTGAATTCAAGCCCCATGATGGGGGTTACATCATATGATGTTATTTTCATTGAAGAATATATCAAAGTCCCAGCTCAATATTATCTTACTGAGCCGACCCTTGGGGGCTACACGTTGATGATCAAAGTTTACAAGATTATATTTACGAAGTCCCTGCTCATTATTGCATAATGACCGGCCCTTGGGGGCTACACTGGTTGAAGTTTTTATGAGAATAAGGCAATTTCAAGTCCCAGGTTGCTGCAAGCATGACAACCCGACACTTGGGGGCTATATATGTAGAATACTCAATTCTGACTAGTGATTAATGAGTAACCTAGATTTCTTCAAGATTGTGATATTCATATTGAAGCAAGTCTTAAGCTGTTGCTATGCTACCTTCTTAAGACTTGGGGGCTACAAGTGATAGGCATACAAGAGGTATATTTTCAAGCTTCATGTTAACTACAATTATGACCTGGTGCCATCAATATTTGTAAACCCGCAAGTTCAAGTCTTAAACCGGCATAGTTCTACATTCTCAAACCGGCAAGTTCTACATTCTTAAACCCGCTGAAGATCAAATGAGTATTTCAAAGGCCAATATTTTTGTTAAGTATTGGGAGCTGAAGTCAAAGGAGTTATTCTTCACAATATTTCTCTATGACAAACCGATGTCAGCAAATTGATTATGAAGCTGGTCTATTGACTTAGATTTTATAGAAGGAAGTGACAAGGACTTAAGGATAATCAAGATCAGTTTAACATGGATAAATCCAAATTAAACTGGGGGCTAATGTCGGGGATATACCCCGTGGTATGACCCGGCTGGAGTTGTAAACCGGCTGGGATTTGGTAAACCGACGGAGAGTTAAGACAGAGAGTCAAGACAGATGGCTAAGACAGACGGTAAACCGGCTGGTGTTAAACCGACAGACAATGTTAAACCGGCAAACAATGTTAAACTGGCAGACAATGTTAAACCGGCAGGCGTTAAGAAGCCCAGGAAGGGAAGTCAAAATAGTTTAAGTTAAAGTCCGAGTTGGACTCCACATGTAACCCGCCCCTTCAACATATATAAGGAGGGGCAGGGCTCCTCAAAGTGGGACAAGCAAGAAACAATCTAAGGGCTAGACACAACTAGAGGAGAGCTGGTTTACGGCGACTCCCTCGTGATGATAATGAGATCTAGCCTCAAACAGCATGTAGGGTTGTTACCGGATGATGTTTCCCGGGGCCCGAAGCTGTCTAAACCCTTGTCTTATGTTGCGTCTCTCGATTCCGCTCAACCCCTCTCAAGCTACCACATAGATGTGTTGGCCTCGCGACTAAGTCCTCACACTAAGGACATCTGACGTGTTAATTCAACGACACCCGGCGATGCGCAGATAAAATGCCAAACCCTCGTATCCTTCAAATCTCATCGACTATAAATCTGGATTAACGAATATCACTCTGACGTAGACCCTTCCAAGTAGATTCCATTGTTAGTTGCAGACCACACTTTCCATTGTCCAACGTGATCATTGCTAGGGCGATTTGACTTGGCTTGGCAACTTGCAGAACCTTGACTCATCTAGATCGAATCTGAATATGTTGTTTTGACTGCTTGCCAACGACGTAGATCCTTCTGAAACCGACTTTCATCCGGTAAATTATGATATTCTCGATCTCCTGGGAGGATCTCTCCAAGAACTCATCACCACCGTGCGCAGGCCCCACGATGGGCGCCAACTGTCATGGAATTATCATGACAGATGTCCTTAGTGTCAGGACTTATTCGCGAGGCCAACACATCTATGTGGTAGCTTGAGAGGGGTTGAGCGGGACGAGAGACGCGATGTTTTACCTAGGTTCGGCCCCTCACGGTGGAGGTAAAAGCCTACACCCTGCTTCATTGATATTGATGATGATGATCACGGTTACAAGAGTGCTCTATCTCGAGAGCTATTGTCTAAACCTAACTTGTCCAACTTGTGGAACTTGTCCCCCTCCCCCCACGGGGTGCCCTGCCCCTCCTTATATATGTTGAAGGGGCAGTTTACATGACTAGTCCTATTAGGATTAGGATTACTCTATTACAAGTGGAGTCCTAGTCTTGCTTCTAATACAAACCAGATACAAGTCCGGGTCTTAACTCTTTGTAAGGCAAAATATCCTTCACGCCTTTTCCTCTTAAACCGGCCCACCATAACATGAACCGGCCTTCCATAAACCTCCTTCTAGGCCACCGAGTCTTGTCGTTCCTCTGACCCGCTCGCCGGGTCACCCATAAGTCACCAGGTTCGGGCAGGTCATTTGTGAGTTGTCCAGTCCGGCCGGTTTATACTTCCGGTCGGGTTACGCCGCGGGGTATATCCCCGACAAAGACCTAGGGCACTTGAGGAGGCCCATTGTCGGAATATACAAGCCAAGTTCTATAATGAAGAATTCCCACTAGTATATGGAAGTGACAAAACAAAAGACTCTCTATCATGAAGATTATGGTGCTACTTTGAAGCACAAGTGTGGCAAAGGATAGTAGCATTGTCCCTTCTCTATTTTTCTCTCATTTTTTTGGGCCTTCTCTTTTTTATGGCCTTTCTCTTTTTTTTATTCCTCACTTGGGACAATGCTCTAGAAAATGATGATCATCACACTTCTATTTATTTACAACTCAATGATTACAACTCGATACTAGAACAAAAGATGACTCTATATGAACGCCTCCGGAGGTGTACCGGGATATGCAATGGACCAAGAGTGACATGTATGAAAGAATTATGAATGGAGGCTTTGCCAAAAATACTATGTCAACTACATGATCATGCTAAGTAATATGACAATAATGAATGTGTCATGATGAACGGAATGATGGAAAGTTCCATGGCAATATATCTCGGAATGGCTATGGAAATGCCATAATAGGTAGGTATGGTGGCTGTTTTGATGAAGATATAATTAAGGAGGTTTATGTGTGAAAGAGCGTATCATATCAAGGGGTTTGGATGCACCGGCAAAGTTTGCGCCAACTCTCAATGTGAGAAAGGGCAATGCACGATACCGAAGAGGCTAGCAAGGATGGAAGGGTGAGAGTGCGTATAATCCATGGACTCAACATTAGTCATAAATAACTCACATACTTATTGCAAAAATCTACAAGTCATCAAAAACCTCGGTACTACGCGCATGCTCCTAGGGGGATAGATTGGTAGGAAAAGACCATCGCTCGTCCCCGACCGCCACTCATAAGGAAGACAATCAAATAACACCTCATGTTTCAAATTTGTTGCATAACATTTACCATACGTGCGTGCTACGAGACTTCCAAACTTCAACACAAGTATTTCTCAATTTCACAACTACTCAACTAGCATGACTTTGATATTATTACTTCCATATCTCAAAACAATCATCAAGCATCAAACTTCTCTTAGTATTCAAAATACTCTTAAGAAAATTTTACTAACTTTGAATACCTAGCATATTAGGATTTTAAGAAAATTACCATGTTATTAAGACTCTCAAAATAATCTAAGTGAAGCATGAGATATCCATAGTTTCTATATAACAAATCCACCACCGTGCTCTAAAAGATATAAGTGAAGTACTAGAGAAAAAATTATATTACTCAAAAGATATAAGCGAAGCACATAGAGTATTCTAACAAATTCCAAATCATGTATGGCTCTCTCAAAAGGTTTGTACATCAAGGATGATTGTGGTAAACTAAAAAGCAAAGACTCAAATAATACAAGACGCTCCAAGCAAAACACATATCATGTGGCGAATAAAAATATAGCTCCAAGTAAAGTTACCGATAGAAGTAGACGAAAGAGGGGATGCCTTCCGGGGCATCCCCAAGCTTTGGCTTTTAGGTATCCTTAGATTATCTTGGGGGTGCCATGGGCATCCCCAAGCTTAGGCTCTTTCCACTCCTTGTTCCATAATCCATCAAATCTTTACCCAAAACTTGAAAACTTCACAACACAAAACTTAAAGTAGAAAATCTCATGAGCTCCGTTAGCGAAACAAAATAAAAGACCACTTAAAGGTACTGTAATGAACTCATTATTTATTTATATTGGTGTTATACCTACTGTATTACAACTTCTCTATGGTTTATAAACTATTTTACTAGCCATAGATTCATCAAAATAAGCAAACAACACACGAAAAACAGAATCTGTCAAAAACAGAACAGTCTGTAGTAATCTGTATCTAGCGCAAGATATGGAACCCCAAAAATTATAAAATAAATTTCTGGACGTGAGGAATTTATCTATTAATAATATGAAAAAAATAATTAACTAAATAGCACTTTCCAAATAAAAATTACAGCAGTTCTCATGAGCGCTAAAGTTTCTGTTTTTTACAGCAAGTTCAACAAGACTTTCCCCAAGTCTTCCCAACGGTTCTACTTGGCACAAACACTAATTAAACACAAAAAACGCAACCAAACCAGAGGAAAGATAAGTTATTTATTACTAAACAGGAGCAAAAAGCAAGGAATAAAAATAAAATTGGGTTGCCTCCCAACAAGCGCTATCGTTTAACGCCCCTAGCTAGGCATAACAAGCAAGAATAGATCTAGGTATTGCCATCTTTGGTAGGCAATCCATAAGTGGATCTCATAATAGATTCATAAGGTAATTGAATTTTCTTTCTAGTAAAGTGTTTCGTGACTTTCCTTAATGGAAATTGGAATCTAATATTTCCTTCCTTCATATCAATAATTGCACCTATCGTTCTATGGAAAGGTCTACCAAGAATAATAGGACATGAAGGATTGCAATCTATGTCAAGAACAATAAAATCTACGGGCACATAATTCATATTTGCAACAATAAGAACATCATTAATTCTTCCCATAGGTTTCTTAATAGTGGAATCCGCAAGGTGCAAGTTTAGAGAACAATCATCAAAATCACGGAAACCTAACAAATCACACAAAGTCTTTGGAATCATGGAAACACTAGCACCCAAATCATATAAAGCATATCATTCATGATCTTTAATTTTAATTATAATAGTTGGTTCCCACTCATCATAAAGTTTTCTAGGGATAGAAACTTCCAATTCAAGTTTTTCTTCATAAGATTGTGTCAAGGCACCAACGATATGTTTAGTAAACGCTTTATTTTGACTATAAGCGTGAGGAGAATTTAGCACGAATTGCAACAAGGAAATACAATCAATCAAAGAGCAATTTTCATAGTTAAATTCCTTTAAATCCATAATAGTGGGTTTAGCAACATCTAGGGTTTTAATTTCTTCAATCGCACTTTTATCAAATTTAGCATCAAGATCAAGAAATTCTGAATTTTTAGAACGCCTTCTATGTAAAGGTGGATCATATTCAGTCCATCATTATCAAGATTCATATTGCAAAACAAAGATTTAATAGGGGACACATCAATAACTTTTTGATCTTCATCTTTATTTTCATAGCAATCCGGTTTAGCGGCTATCTTATTAACTAAGGTAGCCTGCCTATCCGAAATTTCAGCAGTTAACTTCTCAAGATGAGCAATTTGGGATCTTAAACCATCGAATTATTTAGACATATCATCAAGATCTTTATTCATAAAACTCATAAAACTTTTCTGTTCTTTAAGCTCGTTTCTTAAGAAACTATTATGTTCAAATTGCAAGACCATGAAACTCTTGACATTGCTTTCGATCTCTTCTAATATTTTAAGGGGAAGGTCACCAAATTTAGGTAGATCCATCGTGACAAGCAATCAAACTAACACACGAGCAAACAAAAAGCAAGCGGGCAAAAAGAGGCAAACAGGAAAAAGAGGGAGGATAGAGAGAGAGGGCGAATAAAATGACAAGGGTGAAGTGGGGGAGAGGAAAACGAGAGGCAAATGGCAAATAATGTAATGCGGGAGATAAGGGCATGTGATGGGTACATGGTATGTTGACTTTTGCATAGACCTCCCCGGCAACGGAGCTAGAAATCCTTCTTGCTACCTCTTGAGCACTGCATTGGTTTTCCCCGAAGAGGAAGGGATGATGCAACAAAGTAGCGTAAGTATTTCCCTCAGTTTTTGAGAACCAAGGTATCAATCCAGTAGGAGGCTACACGCGAGTCCCTCGTACCTGCACAGAACAAATAAATCCTCGCAACCAACGCAAATAGGGGTTGTCAATCCCTATAAGGCCACTTACGAGAGTGAGATCTGATAGATATGATAAAGATAATATTTTTGGTATTTTTGTGATAAAGATGCAAAGTAAAATAAAGTCAAAGTAAATAGCAAAGGAAATAACTAAGTAGTAGGAGATTAATATGATAAAGATAGACCCGGGGGCCATAGGTTTCACTAGTGGCTTCTCTCGAGAGCATAAGTATTCTATGATGGGTGAACAAATTACTGTTGAGCAATTGACATAATTGAGCATAGTTATGAGAATATCTAGGTATGATCATGTATATAGGCATCACGTCTGAGACAATTAGACCGACTCCTGCCTGCATCTACTAATATTACTCCACTCATCGACCGCTATCCAGCATCCATCTAGAGTATTAAGTTAAAAACAAAGTAACGCCTTAAGCAAGATGACATGATGTAGAGGGATAGACTCATGCAATATGAAGAAAACCCCATCTTGTTATCCTCGATGGCAACAATATAATACGTGCCTTGCTGCCCCTGGTGTCACTAGGAAAGGACACCGCAAGATTGGACCCAAAGCTAAGCACTTCTCCCATTGCAAGAAAGATCAATCTAGTAGGCCAAACCAAACTGATAATTCGAAGAGACTTGCAAAGATAACCAATCATACATAAAAGAATTCAGAGAAGATTCAAATATTATTCATAGATAGACTTGATCATAAACCCACAATTCATCAATCTCAACAAACACACCGCAAAAAGAAGATTACATCGAATAGATCTCCACAAGAGAGGGGGAGAACATTGTATTGAGATCCAAAAAGAGAGAAGAAGCCATTTAGCTAATAACTATGGACCCGTAGGTTTGAGGTAAACTATTCACACTTCAACGGAGGGGCTATGGTGTTGATGTAGAAGCCCTCCGTGATCGATGACCCCTCCGGCGGAGCTCCGGAACAGGCCCCAAGATGGGATCTCATGGATACAGAAAGTTACGGCGGTGGAATTAGGGTTTTGGCTCCGTTTCTGATCGTTTGGGGGTAAGTAGGTATACATAGGAGGAAGGAGTACATTGGTGGAGCAACAGGGGGCCCACGAGGGGGGAGGGTGC
>NC_041382.1:542342125-542364428 GCF_002162155.2 Triticum dicoccoides
GGGTAGGCGCGCCCCCTACCTCATGGCCTCCTCTTTTCTTTCTTGACGTAGGGTCCAAGTCTCCCGGGTCTTGTTCGTTGAGAAAATCACGTTCCCGAAGGTTTCATTCCGTTTGGACTCCGTTTGATATTCCTTTTCTTCGAAACCCTAAAATAGGCAAAAAAAATAGCAATTCTGGGCTGGGCCTCCGGTTAATAGGTTAGTCCCAAAAATAATGTAAAAGTGGATAATAAAGCCCAATAATGTCCAAAACAGTAGATAATATAGCATGGAGCAATGAAAAATTATAGATACGTTGGAGACGTATCAGTGCATTCTCCTCCCCCCACACCAGCCACCGCGTGTGTTTGTCCGTTGTGATCACGCTTGTGATAATATTTCCATAGCGTCATCCGACCCGCGGACCCACCGCAATCAGCGCCAATTTCTTCGGGAGCGAGCCCATGAAGACGCTCGAACCACCATCGAGCGCCAGCGCGAAGCACGCCACTAGTCAGATAGGCAGGTGGGGCCCACTATGGACCACCCAGCACCAGGAGGCTCGGGCGGCCTACCCTACGAGGTGGGTTGCCCAGCCTTTACCCGTGAGCTGCGGCAGTTCCAGTGGCCCTCCCACCGCACGTTCAAGCCCGACGTCGGCGAGAAGTACAACGGCAAGACCCACCCATCGGAATTCCTCAGCATCTACACCATCGCCATGTAAGCTGCTGGAGCTCGCGACGACAAGGTGCTTGCCAATTACTTCTCGTTGGCACTTAAACCCAATGTTATGTCGTGGTTGATGCACTTGCCGGCGGATTCCATTTCTTCTTGGTCGGATTTGTGTCATGAGTTCGTTGGCGCCTTCACTGGGGGCCACCAAGCTCATGGCCAGGCGAGTGATTTGCATATCATCCCCTAGAAGGAAGGTGAAAACCTGCGCAAGTACATACAGAGGTTCAGCCGGGTGCAGTACAACATCCCAGATGTTCATCCCGCTGCCGTGACCAGCGCATTCCATCAGAATGTGCGCAACTGCAAGATGCGTGAAGAGCTGGCGATGAACAAGGTCAAAGATGTGGCCGAACTTTATGTTCTAGCTGATAGGTGCACTCGAGCTGAAGAGGGGAGGAAGTACCCCGACGAGGATGCCGTTGCGGAAACCGACTGCACAGACGAAGACACAGCCGCCCCGATGAAGAAGGGCCGGCTCCACAACAGGAAGCGCAAGGGCAAGACCGTGCTTGCTGTCGAGGGATCCGAGGACACCGGCTCTGCCAAAAAGGCCAAGGCAGACGACCCTGGCAAGAAAATTGTCGGGTCCGCCGCTTGCCGGGCCTTGGCGGCTACCGATAAGCTAGGAGGCTCCGACAAGTAGTATTGCAAGATACACCGCACCAAGGGCCACGACCTCCAGAAATACCGACAAGTTGAGCTGCCTACTGAGAAGCAAAAAGCTGAGTATGAGAGGCGGGACAAGGAGAAGGGTCAGGATGGTGCCGAAGGATCCGACAAGAAGTGTGGCGGCCAAGGAGGTCGCCGAGGCAAGGATCACTACAAAAAAATACATTTCCATGATGATACGTGTTTGTCACAGTAGGTCACGTTTTCTGTCAAGCATGTACATCCATGACAATTTTATGACAGAATCAAGATAGCCATACCTGTGCTGTCGTAGAAGTGTTCCATGACATTACCAAAATTATCATCACGGAAGTGTCCACTTCCATAACGATAAATCGCGCGTCACAGAAGTGCTTTCGTCAAGGGTGACCGACACGTGGCATCCACCGTAATAGAACGCCGTTAAGCTATCGGGTTTGGTTTTGGATCCGATAACCCGTTAACAGCCCCGACCAATGGGGCTTTTCCACGTGTAAAATCATCATTGGCTGGAGGGAACACGTGTCGGCTCGCCGTTGGGACAGATGTCATCCACTCATTGGACCCAAGGCGCCTATGATACGTCGACACGTGGCACGGCCCAATAGAGGCCCATTCCTGTGAAAAGGCCGGCCCATTTGACTTGGTCAAAAGGTAGCGGGCCGGCCCACGGCAAGCCTGTTAATGGCTTGTTCGCATATAGCCCATTTATAGCCCGCTAACCCAGGGCCCGTTTATGACCTATCTGAATTAGGCCCAGTAGCATCATCTGGGCCGTCCAATATAATTCCAGCTCGTTTTAACTTCCGGCCCATGTATGGCCCATGACGTCTTTCGGCCCACCCTTAGTAACCCTTGGCCCATTAACGGCCCATGGTAAAACTGGCTCGTAATGAACAGTGTATCACTTTACTCCCATTAACGGCCCATTATACCGTTGGGCCGTTTCCATCCCATGTTATCATTCGGCCTTCTTAGGGCCCATTAATTCTTGGGCTCATTTCCAGCTTTACTTACGGCCTGTTATAGGCCTTTTCTGCTTGTGGGCCAAATTCAGCCCGTGGATATAGTCGGCCCGTTTGTGGCCCGCTAATCTGTTGGGCCATTTTCATAGCATCATCAAATATGGTCGATGAACAGCTCATTAAGGTCAGCCCATAAAACGTACGATTTCCACTCTAGCCCGTTTAAGGCCACTTATACGGCCCGTACAAGGCCCATAGATGAGACGACCCGTAGAAGGCCCATTGACGATGGCCCGTAGAAGGCCCATTGATCCAACGATCCATAGAATGCCCATGGATCCGGTGGCCCATGGATCCGACAGCCGATAGAAGGCCCACGGATCCGGCAGCCCATAGAAGGCCCACGAATCCGACGGCCACAGAAGGCCAGGGATCATCCGTCCCGTAGATGGCCCATGGAACGTACAGCCTGTGGAGGGCCATGGTCACTACAACGTTTGGGCGAGTTGGCCCCCGTTTGAACGATATAGCATATTCAAAGAATTATCCTACTCTATACGATCACCTCTAAAAAACATACACTATACAATAAAGAGACTAAGGCATAGAAACATAGAATAATCCTACCCTATACAATAAAGAAATTACAGCCGATTATACCCACTAGGCATTATGGTTCGGCACCAGTGATAACAAAGCATACACAAACAACAAATTACATACATTGGGCAAATACATCTCATACATCATGGATGTGCGTCAACATAACTTACCATTTGAACTATAATCTCTTCAGAGAATAGGATTGGCCGGATTTAGATAGCACAAACTTCAGTCTGCAAAATCTCCAATTCCTTCGTTGTTACCTCAGTGTATTGTTTCATTTTTTTGACTCCTGCATCTAATACCTGCATGTCCAGTCTCAACTTGTTGATTGTACGTTCAGAATCATGTACATGTTGTCTTTCCACCTCTAGCTGATGCTCGAGAACATCAGCACATTCCAATTCCAATCCATAATCATTCGGTAATGGCCATGCCGCACTGCTCGCAGATCTTTGTGTTGATGTCACTTCTTCCTGAAATGTTTCTATAAGTACACATGACTAGGGAAAAAATATAGTTACAATAGTGAAGCGAGCAACACAGACTATTTTGTACATGGCAAAACAGGACTAAGAATAATGTTACACGTCATGAAGCATAAGCAAGTGATATTTTAAAAATTATAAAAAAGGTAGTCTGTGCAGCCTGCATACAGAAATCTCTCTTAGCTCACCAGAGGAGCATGATGTTGGGGCCAAATCCAAAACACAGACAAGTTACAAATTTAGACAGCATGTTGCGTAGAAGTAAGCAAGTAGTTGGCCATTCTGCAGCTCAATTAAAGTCTTAGGGAGCATAATGAACAACAGAGGATTTCATACAAACATACTACATCAAGCAAAACTATGCAATCATTAGCCTAGTATAAACTAGATTCTGAGCCTCATTCAATAATAGTTGGTAAATAGACTTCAAAGCTTGAAGCACACTTCGGCAGAGTAATTAAATGGTAAGGCCTTTAATTATGTCAACTAATAGTTATACAATTACCCAACATCAGGCATCATTCTTTGGGCATCTCATTAACTAAGGACAAATAAAGCAATTGAAAATAGCAAATTAACTATGCCTGAAACAAATAAGGAATTGAACTGTTGAGTTGGATACAGTGACTTACCTTAACAGGTTGAAGAGGCTCAGTGCAGCTCCTACTTCTCTTGCAAGGCTCCTTCCTAACATCTTGTACTTGGAAATCCTCAATCTTATCTTCATTGCACCCCCTCTGCAAGGTGACACAAACTAGTTACTCATCTCCTTGGAAGATAAATATGCTTACTTTCCAGTCTATGAACACAAAAGGATGAGATTATAACAAAACAACACCACATAATGAAACATGCCACATCTCTTGCACTTGCACACAATGAAATAAGCATTTACTATGTCTGCACTATGTAAAAACTAGGCATACCTTCGAACTGGATCTCCAGGTACTCTTGGAGAGCCTACTTTAGTGTACAACCAAACCTTCATGTCACCTATGAGTTAGAAAAGGCCCCACTACAGCAGCCCTTAATGTTTAAATTGTTGACAAGCTCTGTTAGAGTGTTCGGTCAAGAACAACAAGTAATCAAAGCAAACAGTCCTAGTATTGCTGGCTGATGCAAACAAGCAATTGAACAGATGTGTGAGCAAATCTTACATATCAAGAAAAGAAGCAAAGAAGGAGGCTTAAAGACCATCACTTGACTGGCCAGATTTAAGGGGCATTTAAACATCATGTGCAATGTATGAACTAACATAAACATTGCATATTGTAGATTCTACAATGGAATGCACATGTATTAGGTTATGCCATGTATGATGATGCCTAAATGTACACTATAGCAGGCATGAGTGATTCATCATTGCACGCACAATTGAATTGCAGGTTAAGGGCCAGTTCTATTCCGCCTTTTCAGTCCTTATTGTCAAAATAAGCCATAAAAGATGTAAAGAAGTCATTTTTGAGTTATGGGCTTGGGCTTAACTAATTTCGCTTTGGAGGAGGGTGTTTCGGGTAGAACCTCACTAAAAATTGAAGGGAAGAGGAATAGTGAAATGACTCTGTTGTCTGCCTATATTACACTCAAAATGCAACTAGTGACACCCGCGTCACACCTCACCCTCAAGTAAAAATAAACACGCAAGCGTTCATTGCCCTGCCCGTTTGCATCTCCTCTCCCCTTTCCCTCTACCTTGATCCCCTGCCTGCAGCACTAGGGTTCCTCCAGCAAGCCGTCGCCACTGGTCCCATCTGGCCTGGTCCTCGATGATGCTCTGTCCTGCTAGGCTACATGGCTGGTGGGTAGGGGCAAATCTCCCTGGCTGCTCCTCCCTCTGGTGCCTCCCCTCATTCTCATGGTCTCCAGCAGCTGCTCCACTGTGGTTCGTCCAACGCACTACTCCGGCAGGCGATGCACAACTACGGCTGATGCCACATTGCGGCAAAAGGCACCTTATTCCCCCTCCCCACCTCCCAGGCCATGGCCTTGAGGTGTTGTTGAAGGACGAGCTCATCCAACAAGGTGAGGATCTCCTCTGTTTTTTTGCCAAATTTTCATTATGATCGACTATACGATGAATTGCTATGAGCTGCTTCTGCTGCTGCTATATGATGCATTGCTATGAGCTGCTCCTGCTGCTTCTATATGATGAATTGCTCTGAGCTACTACTGCTATATGATGAATTGCTATGAGCTGCTGCTGCTATATGATGAATTGCTATGAGCTGCTGCTGCTATATGATGAGTTGCTATAAGATGCTCCTGCTGCTGTTGTATGATGAATTGCTATGAGCTGCTCCTGCTGATGCTATATGATGAATTGCTATGAGCTGCTCCTGCTGCTGCTATATGATGAATTTCTATGAGCTGCTCCTACTACTGCTATATGATGAATTGCTATGAGCTGCTCCTGCTGCTGCTATATGATGAATTGCTATGAGCTGCTGCTACCATATGAGGAATTGCACACTAGTGCTGCTGCCGTATGATGAGTTGCTATGAGCTGCTGCTGCCGTATGATGCTTTCAGGTGGTGCTGCTATATGATAATAACCAGCCACTTGGACCATCAAATTTTAATAAATAATTGTTCTTCATTTAAATGTGGGTCATCCCTTTTTCGTTTAAATTAGGCAATATGATCTCTATGGAAAAGATTGACCAAAGTAGATTGTGCCAAGTAGATGGCATCTTTGTATTTGCATTTTGAGCAAATAGTGATGGTCTGTTTTCCTATCATATTAATTACTGCACTGGGTTCAATTTGTGATGTTTGCAAGTCAAATTAATTTTTATATGGGCGGAAAAATGAAAAAATATAATGCAATCTAGCCTTTCACTTATCATACCAAAGATAAGCTGAAAACGCAATGAAAAGAATGGGTTGGCTTATTACATGGAGCTTATATTCATAGGTGCTTATTTTCTTAGGATAACTCGTAATAACTGTCCCTAAGAAACTTGGCCAATAGAACTGACATACAAATAACATGCCACGATGATTGCAATGGAGGAGTGACGTACCATAGCACACTGTATAGGCTCACCGCTGACTCTCCTTTTTTTGCGATGTTCCATGAAATTGCCACATACATCTTGTACTTTTTCATTGTGTAACCCAATCTGCAAGTTGGCACGGCTAATTTCAGACATCTCTACATGATAATACATTGCATATCCCTTGCACATATTTAAGCCACCAATTAATGATTGTGTGCGTAGCATAAACTAGCCACGACTCTGTGTACTGGACTAGCATGCACTCAAAGGGAGCCTAATGTAGTGTATTGGAATTCCTACATGCCACCTATGATTTTGTGTAATGTACTACCTCTGTTCCTAAATATATGTCTATGTAGAGATTCCAGTATGGACCACATACAAATGTATATAGATGCATTTTCGAGTGTAGATTCACTCATTTTGCTCCGTATATAGCCTATAGTGGAATCTCTAGAAAAACTTATATTTAGGAACGGAGGTACAAGGTAGTATCATGTATGACATCTACATATCTAATTTAGCAGCCAGTATTAGAAATCATTGTCTGCACAAAGGGATTACTGGTCAAAAATCCTAGCAAAGCACACTGACAGGCACAGAACAATACAAGAGAGAGAGAGAGATACGTTTACAAGATCATAGCAATTCCTCGGTCCAGGATCTTGATTGGCCAAGCTGTTAGATCTAGAAGAAACATCGTCCTTGTAGTTTTTGCCAGCTGCATAACAGGTAACAACGACCTATTAGTATATTTGAAGTACATCGGGCAGGTGATGCTGGACGAGTTTAAAGGTGACAAGTACCTAGGTCGTGGTGGGTGCTTGGCATCTTGCCAGATGGTGGGAATCATGTTAGAAACGTCAAGGGTGATGATGTTGCGCAGGCTGTCGAGTCCGGTAAGGAGATCTAGAACCGTCGAGTAGTGTGTTTGTGGAGCGGCTCTGGTATGGTGGACTACTAATGACCCACAAGTATAGGGGATCTATCATAGTCCTTTCAATAAGTAAGAGTGTCGAACCCAACGAGGAGCAGAAGGAAATGATAAGCGGTTTCCAGCAAGGTATTCTCTGCAAGTACTGAAATAAGTGGTAACAGATAGTTTTGTGATAAGATAATTTGTAACGAGCAACAAGTAACAAAAGTAAATAAGATGCAGCAAGGTGGCCCAATCCTTTTTGTAGCAAAGGACAAGCCTGGACAAACTCTTATATGATGTAAAGCGCTCCCGAGGACACATGGGAATATCGTCAAGCTAGTTTTCATCACGTTCATATGATTCGCGTTCGGTACCTTGATAATTTGGTATGTGGGTGGACTGGTGCTTGGGTGCTGCCCTTACTTGGACAAGCACCCCACTTATGATTAACCTCTATTGCAAGCATCCGCAACTACATCAAAAGTATTACGGTAAACCTAACCATAGCATGAAACATATGGATCCAAATCAGCCCCTTACGAAGCAACACATAAACTAGGGTTTAAGCTTCTGTCACTCTAGCAACCCATCATCTACTTATTACTTCCCAATGCCTTCCTCTAGGCCCAAATAATGGTGAAGTGTCATGTAGTCGACGTTCACATAACACCACTAGAGGAGATATAACATACATCTCATCAAAATATCGAACGAATACCAAATTCACATGACTACTAATAGCAAAACTTCTCCCATGTCCTCAGGAACAAAAGTAACTACTCACAAAGCATAAACATGTTCATAATCAGAGGGGTATTAATATGCATATAGGATCTGAACATATGATCTTCCACCAATGGAACCAACTAGCATCAACTACAAGGAGTAATTAACACTACTAGCAACCTACTAGCACCAATCTCGGACTTGGAGACAAGAATTGGATACAAGAGATGAACTAGGGTTTTGAGATGAGATGGTGCTGATGAAGATGTAGATGGAGATTGCCCTCTCCTGATGAGAGGAGCGTTGGTGATGACGATGACGATGATCCCCCCCCGGGAGGGAAGTTTCCCCAGCAGAACTGCTCTGCCAGAGCCCTAGATTGGTTCCGCCAAGGTTCCGCCTCGTGGCGGCGGAGTTTCATCCGAGAAGATGGCTTATGATTTTTTCCCATCGAAAGACTCCATATAGCAGAAGATGGCCACCAGAGGGCCACCAGGGGGTCCACGAGGTAGGGGGCGCGCTCACGGGGTAGGGCGCACCCCCCTCCCTCGTGGGTAGGGTGTGGCCCCCCTGGTGAAGTTCTTGCTCTCAGCATTTTTTATATATTTGGAAAACATCTCCGGTGAAGTTTCAGGACTTTTGGAGCTGCGCAGAATAGGTCTCTAATATTTGCTTCTTTTCCAGCCCAGAATCCCAGCTGCCGGCATTCTCCTTCTTTATGTAAACCTTGTAAAATAAGAGAGAATAGGCATAAGTATTGTGACATAATGTGTAATAACAGACCATAATGCAATAAATATTGATATAAAAGCATGATGCAAAATGGGCGTATCATCTCCCCCAAGCTTAGACCTCGCTTGTCCTCAAGGGAAAAGCCGAAATCGAAAAATATGTCCACATGTTTAGAGATAGAGGTGTCGATAAAAATAAAATACGGACATGAGGGCATCATGATCAATCTTACAACAGCAACTCATAATGCTAGAGTAATAATTCAATCACAATATCAAGTATGAATCGTAAACTTCATTCAAAACTAACAAACTATAATCTCAGTCATTGAAGCAATTGCAATTTATCATAACATAGGAAAGAGTCAATGTATAAGAGCTTTTCGGCAAGTCCACATACTCAACTATCATATAGTCTTTCACAATTGCTGACACTCACGCAATACTTATGGGTATGGAGTTTTAATCGGACACAGAGAAAGATAGAGGCTTATAGTTTTGCCTCCCAACGTTTTACCTCAATGGTAATGTCAACATTAATAGTTCATGAAAACTCACATCCAATTAGCCATATATACTAGGATCTTTCCAACATATTGTGCTTGCCAAAGGATAAAATGTAAAAAGGAAGGGTGAAGATCACCATGACTCTTATGCAATGTAGGAGATAAAAGTAAAAGATAGGCCCTTCGCAAAGGGAAGCAGAGGTTGTCATGCGCTTTTATGGTTGGATGCACAAAATCTTAATGCGAAAGAACTTCACTTTATATTTCCACTTGTGATATGGACCTTTATTATGCAGTCTGTCGCTTTTATTACTTCCATATCACACGATCGTATAAAGCTTATTTCCTCCACACCAATCAATCATACATATTTAGAGAGCAATTTTTTTATTGCTTGCACCGATGACAACTTACTTGATGGATCTTACTCAATCCATAGGTAGATATGGTGGACTCTTATGGCAAGACCGGTTTAAGGGTATTTGGAAGCACAAGTAGTATCTCTACTTGGTGCAATGATTTTGGCTAGCATGAGGGGGAAAGGCAAGCTCATCATGTTGGAAGATCCAAGACAATATAATTCATCTCAGATGTAAGAAAATATAACCCATTATGTTGTCTTCCTTGTCCAATGTCAACTCTTTAGCATGTCATATTTTAATGAGTGCTCACAATCATAAAAGATGTCCAAGATAGTATATTTATATGTGAAGACCTCTCTTTCTTTATTACTTCCTATTAATTACAACGATGACCAAAACTGTGTTTGTCAACCCTCAATAACTTTTATTCATCATACTCTTTCTATGTGAGCTCATTACTCTCCATAAGACTCACATGATCTCTTTATTTCTTTTTATTTCTTTCTCTTTTCTTTTATTCACTTAGGATCATGGAAAAATAATCAAGCCCTTGACTCAACACTAATCTTTATTATATAGCTCATGGATTCGATTACATAGAAGGATAATAAAGCAAAACTCACAACTAGATCACACTAAGAACTTTTATTCTACTAGATCAAGATATTGCCAAAAGGACCGAACTAAGAAAAACGGCAAAGATAAAAGTGATGGTGATACGATACCTGGGCACTCCCCCAAGCTTGGCAGTTGCCAAGTGGAGTGCCCATACCCATGTGATTATGTCTCCTTTGTTGGTGAAGAAGGTGGGGATGTTGATGATGGATAGTCGCACATTGAGCGTAGGAGGTCTTCTAACTTGCGGATAAAGCCCTTGAGTGCGATGATGTGCTCCTTCAACAAAATATTTTCACGTGTGAGATACTTATTTTGTATACGAGCTAACTCAATCATCTTGAAAGCTTCGATTTCTGTTGGGGTAAGAAGATTGTGATCTAATTGAAGGGTGTCTTCTGTTGCCGGAACTTGGTCCTCCATGGCCTTCTTGATCCCTTCATCCTTGCTGATCTCCATGGGTTCCTCTCTCTTCAGCTCTATCTTCATTAGCCAAGCATCGTTGCCCTCATGGTTGGAGGAGGAGAGAGATGACATAGTGCCTGGCCCTGACAACCCTGACAGAAAACAGCTCGAAACAAAGACATGAGATATCTGCGTGATACAGGAGTCAAAACCCCCGGGAGGTTATATAATGAATTTTTACCGACCAAAATATGTGTCGTGTACGAAAACGAAGTCCGGAGAGCAAACGAGGTGCCCACGAGGTAGGGTGTAACGCCCCGAGGCCGGAGCTTCAGGTGCCTTCTAGGGTTTCCGGGTTTCGTCGTGTGTTTTGTTTGGTTCATTGCATCATGTCATCATACCATCATGTCATTTTCTTTTTCTTAACTCAACTAAATAAATGGCATGAATCTTTGATCCATTTAAATCGAGGGAGTTCAAATGGTGAAATTCTCTTTATAACATATAAAAGTCTCCTACTATTATTAGGGAGCTATATTATAAATATTTCTTTAATTTGAAATTCACCATGACACACTTGCAAATAATCACATGCCTTTTCCCGCTTCAAGTTTGGTCCTCAAACTTTGCCCATATATTCTTTCATCGCTTTCCCGATCTCCACAAAAATTCCGAACATTTTTGGACTCTCCAAAAATGTTTTTATAATTCAAACTTATTTGAATCACATTCAAATGTGTTTGAGTGCAATCCTTTCAAGTGGTGCCAAATGCATTTTCTCGGAACGAACTCATTTTTATGAGTCCGGGAGATTTAACCGCATGCCCAAATTCTTTCTCTAACCCCTCCTTTTCATTTTTTCTCTCCTCTCTTTGCTTTCTGTTAAAGGGAGTTGAGAGAGAGAGAGAGAGAGCAGAGCCCAGCTGCTGGCCTCTTAGAATCTCCCACCAGGCCGGCTCAACTGTCTCCTGTTCCCGCAGCCCACTAACCAGCTCTAAACCCTAGCGCTGAAACCCCTCTCACTCCCTCGATCCTTTCCCTCGTCGGCCTCCTCGCGCCGCCAGGAGAACCCGCAGCCCGATCCCCATCTCTCTCGCTCTCTCCCTCTCCCATCGATCTCTCCCACACTGCCGCCAGAGAGCCACGCTCGACCCCCACTCCCTCCTCTCGATCTCACCCTCTCCTCCCGCATCGCTCCTCCTTCTCTCCCTCGATCTCTTCCCCTGGAGCGTCGTCGAGCCTTCGTCCCTCTCCCTCGATGCCCTCCTTCTCCCTCGCGCTGCACCCCCAGAAACCCCGTATCGTGCCTGCTTCTCTCCCTCTCGCATTCGTGTGGCTCCAGTGCCAGACCCCGCGCTCCGCCCTCGCAGGAGAAGTGGACCATGCTGGAGTCCCGTTGGCCTCCTCGCCGTCATCGCTCCCTTTCCATCAACAACACCAGTGCCGCCACACCTCGACTGCCTAGACCGCACGCGCGTCAAGTCTGCTAGACCCGCCAAGTCCGTTCGAGCCCCGCTGCTCCATCTCACTACCGTCGAGGTCTCGACTCCGCCCAGGTCTCACCTGGCGCCACCGCCTTCCCTTGCCTCGCTGTCACCAAGCCCCTGTCGCTGCCCCGCTTCCCCTGCTTCGAGCAGGATGGGACGACACACCTCTGCTCCGACCTGCAATCCCACGCCCGCCTCCTGGATGCCCTTTTGGCCCTTTGCCTTTGTTGTGGCCAAGACCACCTGGACGTCCGGACTCTATTTTTCTTGTTGCACACCAAGTCGGCCATGCCTTGCTGCCTCCTATAACGTGCCAAGACTCAAGTGCAAAGACCGCTGGTATCGGTGGTGACATCTAACATCTTGAACACCTACGACCATTGGATTCGAAGAACGTCAAGTCCAACAATGACCCCGAGGACCTACGATGCGCCAAGTACCTCGTCAAGACGTGTACCACTACTGCCGCCCGAACGGCTACAGAACATGTACCTCGACCATCGCTAAAGACCCCGTGGACGTCAAGTTCTGTGTCATTGACCCCGAACCTCTACGAAAACATGAACGACTACTTCCGTGACCGAAGACCCGTGTACAACTACCGTCGCCGAAGGCCGTCGAGTGAATGTCTACCCATGTCGTGTATTTGACCAAGTTCGATGACGACCTCCGAAGAACTCGGATTCGCCAAGTTCTACTAACGTCGCCCCCGGAAACCATGGATTCTTCAAGTACCTCTCCGAAAACGAACGTGAATCACTACTTCCCTCGACGACCCGTGAACGACTACTTCCAACTACGAACTCGATCCGTCCCGAACCGCGCACTTCGAAGGTATAACCCCGAGACGACCGTCCGAGAACGTTTGCTTGTGTTGTATGAGATGGTCGTGGTTACACTGTGTCCGAGTTGTTCTTTGCGAGTTCCTCGCTGCCTTGATGTCGACATGTGGGAACCCGGTATCCGGGAGCACCCCACCGTTCATCGCATGACATGCTCCCGTCACATCTTCTTTTGCGTCGGTATCTCAATCGAGTTACCAGAACCGGAATGTTGCCGTGGCACCATTTTCGTTGTTGTTGCCGTGGCACCCCTTTCATTTCCGCCACGATGACAATGCTTCATAATATGCTCCTGTTAACATTTTCATAAAATTGCTTAAAAGTTGCACATGCCATCCGCATCATGATAACAACTTCAAGAATGTTTAAATTGTTGTTTGCTTCAATTGCTAAACGCATATGGGGATTTACCGGATTTGTTGTTTGTTATATCCGGCCCCATTTAAATTGTTTAGATGGTATAGTTTTGTTATGTTTCACCTCTTGCCATGTTAATCAATTTTTAATTTTGTTGGGTACATAACCGAGAGAGAACTAAATAATTGATTGTGGTGTTTTTTCAATATGCAACTCGTTGCATATTGAGCTACACTTAATTTGTAGTATTATTTGTGCACTTTGCCATGCCATGCCATGTATCATTTAAACTGGACATGCATCATACTTAGTTGTGCATCATGCCATGATTATGTGTTGGTTGCTTATTATGTTGTTTGCTTCTTTCCGGGTTTCTTCTCGCGTTAGCTTCGGTTTCGTTCCGGAGTTGTGAGGATCCGTTCGACTACGTCCGTTTGTCTTCTTCATGGACTCGTTCTTCTTCCTTGTGGGATCTCAGGCAAGATGACCATACCCTCGAAATCACTTCCATCTTTGCTTGCTAGTTGCTCCCTCTATTGCTATGCCTATGCTGCGATACCTACCACTTGCTATATCATGCCTCCCATATTGCCATGTCAAGCCTCTAACCCACCTTGTCCTAGCAAACTGTTGTTTGGCTATGTTACCGCTTTGCTCATCCCCTCTTATAGTGTTGCTAGTTGCAGGTGAAGATTGGAGTTTGTTCCTTGTTGGAACATGGATATTTGTTGGGATATCACAATATCTCTTATTTAATTAATGCATCTATATACTTGGTAAAGGGTGGAAGGCTCGGCCTTATGCCTGGTGTTTTGTTCCACTCTTGCCGCCCTAGTTTCCGTCATACCGGTGTTATGTTCCTTGATTTTGTGTTCCTTATACGGTTGGGTTATAATGGGAACCCCTTGACAGTTCGCCTTGAATAAAACTCCTCCAGCAAGGCCCAACCTTGGTTTTACCATTTGCACTAACAACCTATCACCTTCCCTTGGGTTCTGCAGACTCAAGGGTCATCTTTATTTTAACCCTCGCCCTGGCCAGTGCTTCTCTAAGTGTTGGTCCAAAATGGGCAGCCTGCGGGGCCACCTCTGGAAAACTTGAGGGTTGGTTATACTCGTAGCTTGACCTATCCGTTGTTGCCCTGAGAGTGAGATATGTGCAGCTCCTATCAGGATGTCGGCGCATCGGGCGGCTTTGCTAATTTTGTTTTACCATTGTAGAAATGTCTTGTAACCGAGATTCCGAGTTTGATTGGGTCTTCCTGGGAGAAGGAATATCCTTCGTTGACCATGAGAGCTTGTGATGGGCTAAGTTGGGACACCCCTGCAGGGATTTGAACTTTCCAAAGCCGTGCCCGCGGTTATGGGCAGATGCGAATTTATTAATGTTTGGTTGTAGAAAACTTGACACTTAACTTAATTAAGATGGATCAACCGCGTGTGTAGCCGTGATGGTCTCTTCCCGGCGAAGTCCGGGAAGTGAACACGGTGTTGGAGTTATGCTTGAACATAAGTAGTTTCAGGACCACTTCTTGATCACTTCTAGTTCACGACCGTGCTTTGCCTTCTCTTCTCGCTCTCATTAGCGTAAGTTAGCCACCATATATGCTAGTGCTTGCTGCAGCTCCACCTCATACCTTTTCCCTACCCATAAGCTTAAATAGTCTTGATCGCGAGGGTGTGAGATTGCTGAGTCCCCGTGACTCATAGATTACTTCCAAAACCAGTTTGCAGGTGCCAATGATACCGTGCAGGTGACGCAACCGAGCTCAAGGAGGAGCTCGATGAAGATCGTGTTCATTGTGTTGTTTCGTTTCAGTTGATCAGTAGTGGAGCCTAGTTGGGGCGATCGGGGATCTTTTGCATTAGGGGTAGTCTTCTTTTATTTTGGTTCCGTAGTCGGACCTTGTTGATTGTATTTGGTTGATGTAATGCTTTATTCATGTATTGTGTGAAGTGGCGATTGTAAGCCAACTCTATACCTCTTTCTTATTCAATACATGGGATGTGTAAAGATTACCCCTCTTGCGACATGCCTACAATGCGGTTATGCCTCTAAGTCGTGCTCCGACACATGGGAGATATAGCCGCATCATGGCTGTTATATAGGGGGGCGCGCCCAAGGGGGTAGGGCGCGCCCTCCACCCTCGTGGATCCCTCGTGTCCTTCCCGGACTGCTGCTTATTTTTCTATTTTTTCTAAATATTCCAAAACGGAGAAATATTGCCTTAAAAACTGTTTTGGAGTCGGTTTACTTACCGTACCACATACCTATTCCTTTTCGGAGTCTGAAGCATTCTGGAAAGTGTCCCTTATGAATTCCTCCCGGGTTACGATTTCAATAGTATTGGTTTCAACATTTATGGGATTACCTGAGATATAGTGTTTGATTCTTTGACCGTTCACCACCTTCGGATTTGTGCCTTCGAAGTTGTTGATTTTTATGGCACCGGAACGGTAGACCTCCTCGATAACGTAAGGACCTTCCCATTTAGAGAGAAGTTTTCTTCAAAAAATCTTAAACAAGAGGTGTATAGCAATACATAATCACCTACATTAAACTCACGCTTTTGTATCCTTTTGTCATGCCATCTTTTAACTTTTTCTTTAAACAACTTGGCATTTTCGTAGGCTTGGGTTCTCCATTCATCAAGTGAGCTAATATCAAATAACCTCTTCTCACCGGCAAGTTTAAAATCATAGTTAAGTTCTTTAATAGCCAATAAGCCTTGTGTTCTAGTTCGAGAGGTAAGTGACATGCTTTTCCATAGACCATTTTATACGGAGACATACCCATAGGATTTTTATATGCAGTTCTATAGGCCCATAATGCATCATCAAGTTTCTTGGACCAATTCTTTCTAGACCTATTAACAGTCTTTTGCAAAATTAATTTGAGTTCTCTATTACTCAATTCTACTTGACCACTAGACTGAGGGTGATAAGGAGATGCAATTATATGATTAACATCATATTTAGCAAGCATTTTACGGAAAGCACCATGAATAAAATGTGAACCACCATCAGTCATTAAATATCTAGGGACTCCAAATCTTGGAAAAATAACTTCTTTAAGTATTTTAATAGAAGTGTTATGATCAGCACTACTAGTTGGAATATCTTCTACCCACTTAGTAACGTAATCAACAACAACTAAAATATGTGTGTAACCATTAGAGGAAGGAAAAGGTCCCATATAGTCAAAGCCCCAAACATCAAATGGTTCAATAACAAGTGAATAATTCATAGGCATTTCTTGACGTCTACTAATATTACCAATTCTTTCACATTCATCACAAGATAAGACAAACTTACAGGCATCCTTGAAGAGAGTAGGCCAATAAAAACCAGATTGTAGTACCTTATGTGCAGTTCTATCTCCAGCATGGTGTCCTCCATAAGCTTCGGAGTGACACTTGCGTAGGATCTGTTCCTGTTCATGCTCAGGTACACAACGTCTAATAACACCATCCACTCCTTCTTTGTAAAGATGTGGGTCATCCCAAAAGTAGTGCCTCAAATCATAGAAGAACTTTTTCTTTTGATGGTATGTGAAACTAGGCGGTATAAACTTAGCAACAATGTAATTAGCATAATTAGCATACCATGGAGCAGTATGAGAAGCATTTATGACATTTAATTGCTCATCAGGAAAGCTATCATCAATAGGTAGTGGGTCATCAAGCACATTTTCTAACCTAGACAAGTTGTCTGCAACGGGGTTCTCAGCTCCTTTTCTATCAACAATATGCAAATCATATTCTTGTAGCAAGAGAACCCATCTAATAAGTCTAGGTTTAGCATCTTTCTTTTCCATGAGATATTTAATAGCAGCATGATCAGTGTGAATAGTTACTTTAGAATCAACAATATAAGGTCTAAACTTATCACAAGCAAATACAACTGCTAAGAATTCTTTTTCAGTGGTAGCATAATTTCTTTGAGCATTGTCAAGGGTTTTACTAGAATATTGAATAACATTTAATTTATTATCAACTCTTTGCCCTAGAACAGCACCTACAACATAATCACTAGCATCACACCTAATTTCAAAGGGTAAATTCCAATCAGGTGGCTGAACAATAGGTGTAGAAATCAATGCTTTTTTAAGTATTTCAAATGCTTCTACACAATCATCATAAAAAACAAATGGTACATCTTTTTGTAATAAATTAGTCAGAGGCCGAGAAATTTTTGAGAAGTCCTTAATGAACCTCCTATAAAAACCGGCATGACCAAGGAAACTTCTTATACCTTTGATGTCCTTGGGACATGGCATCTTTTCAATAGCATCAACCTTGGCTTTATCAACTTCAATACCTCTTTCAGAAACTTTATGCCCCAAGACAATACCTTCATTAACCATAAAATGACACTTTTCCCAATTCAAGACAAGATTAGTTTCTTCACATCTCTGCAAAACTCGATCAATGTTGCTCAAGCAATCATCAAAAGAAGATCCATAGATGGAAAAGTCGTCCATGAAAACCTCACAAATCTTTTCACAAAAGTTAGAGAATATTGCCATCATGCATCTTTGGAAGGTAGCAGGTGCATTACATAAACCAAAAGGCATACATCTATAAGCAAAAGTACCAAAAGGGCATGTAAAAGTAGTCTTTGATTGATCTTTGGCTGACACAGGTATTTGAGAGAAACCAGAATAACCATCTAGAAAGCAAAAATGTGTATGTTTGGACAATCTTTCTAGCATTTGATCGATAAAAGGTAAGGGGTAATGATCTTCTTTAGTAGCCTTATTTAATTTGCGGAAATCAATTACCATCCTATCACCTGTAATAATTCTTTGAGGAATCAATTCATCTTTATCATTAGGAACAACAGGAATACCTCCCTTCTTAGGGACACAATGGAAAGGTCTTACCCACTGACTATCAGCAACGAGATAAATTATACCTTCCTCAAGGAGCTTTAGTATATCCTTTCTTACCACTTCTTTCATTTTAGGATTCAGCCGACATTGATGATCACGAACTGGTTTAGCATCTTCTTCCAAATTAATTTTATGTTGACATAGAGTGGGACTAATGCCCTTAAGATCATCAAGAGTATACCCAATAGCAGCACGGTGCTTCTTCAGAGTTTTCAATAATCTCTCTTCCTCATGCTCTGAGAGGTTAGCACTAATAATAACATGATATATCTTTTTCTCAAACACGGTATCACCGTTGGGTGGAGGAGGATCCCCTAGGATTTCAACAGGTAAATTGTTTTTCAGAATAGGTTCCTGTTTGAAGAATACTTCATCTAATTCCCTTCTTTCATTCATAAACATATCGTTTTCATGGTCTAGCAAATATTGTTCTAAACGATCACTAGGAGGTACGGCAATAGAAGCAAGACCAATAATTTCATGCTTACTAGGTAATTCTTCTTCACGGTGTTGTCTACTAAATTTAGAAAAATTAAATTCATGAGTCATATCATCTAAACCAATAGTAACAACATCTCTTTTGCAATCTATGGTAGCATTAATAGTATTTAAGAAGGGTCTACCAAATATAATGGGACAAAAGCTATCTTGTGGGGAACCAAGAACAAGAAAATCAGCAGGATATTTAGTTTTCCCACACAAGACTTCAACATCTCTAACAATTCCCATTGGTGAAATAGTATCTCTATTGGCAAGTTTAATTGTGACGTCAATATCTTCTAACTCAACAGGTGCAATCTCATGCATAATTTCTTTGTATAAGGAATGAGGTATTGTGCTAGCACTAGCACCCATATCACATAAGCCATGATAACAATGATATCCTATTTTAACAGAAATAACACGCATGCCTATCACAGGTCTAGGTTTATCTTTATCACAGGGTTTAGCAATTCTAGCAGTTTCATCACAGAAATAAATAACATGCCCATCAATATTATCAGACAAGAGATCTTTAACAATAGCAATATTAGGTTCAACTTTAACTTGCTAAGGAGGTGTATATGTTTTAATATTGCTTTTACAAACTATAGTTGAAGCTTTAGCATGATCCTTTATCCTAACAGGGAAAGGTGGTTTCTCAACGTAAGAAGTAGGAACAATAGGATCATTATAAGTGATAGTCTTTTCTTCAACTTCAATAGGTGCAGCTACTTTTACTTCTATGGGAGGATGATATTTAAACCACTTCTCCTTGGGGAGATCAACATAGGCAGCAAAAGATTCACAGAAAGAAGCTACTATCTCAGAGTCAAGTCCATATTTAGTGCTAAATTTACGAAAAATATCGGTATCTATAAAATATTTAACACAATCAAATCTAGGTGTCATACCTGACTCCTTACCATTGTCGAGGTCCCAATCTTCAGAGTTACGTTTAATTCTTTCCAATAAATCCCATTTGAATTTAATAGTCTTCATCATAAAAGAGACAGCACAGGAAGTATCAAGCATGGTGCGATTGTTACTAGAAAGCCGAGCATAATTTTTTTGAATAATCATTTCTCTTGAGAGCTCATGATTGGGGCATGAATATAACATTGATTTAAGCCTCCCCAAGCTTGAGTGATGCTTTCTCCCTCGCGAGGCCAAAAATTATATATGTAATTGCGATCACGATGAACAAGATGCATAGGATAAAACTTCTCATGAAATTCCAATTTCAATCGTTTGTAATTCCAAGACCTCGTATCATCACATAGCCTATACCATGTCGATGCATCTCCCCTCAAAGATAAAGGGAAGACCTTCTTCTTAAAAACATCTTAGGGTACACCTGCAAGCTTAAATAATCCACAAACTTCATCCACATATATCAGATGTTCATCAGGATGTTTTGTTCCATCTCCTAAAAAGGATTAGCTAGCAGTTTTTCTATCATACCCGCAGGAACTTCAAAGCAAGCATTTTCAGTTTCAGTTTCAGTAGGTTCAGTAGGTTGAGGAGCAACTCTTTGCTCTACTGGTCGGGGTGAAGATACCCCGAACAAGCCCCTCAGAGGATTGCTTTCCATAGTAACAAGTGACAGTAAATTTCATCACACTATATAAATTTTTTCCTTACCAAATTCCACCTACCAAAGGCGCTTCACTCCCCGACAACAGCGTCAGAAAAGAGTCTTGATGACCCACAAGTATAGGGGATCTATCATAGTCCTTTCGATAAGTAAGAGTGTCGAACCCAACGAGGAGCAGAAGGAAATGATAAACGGTTTCCAGCAAGGTATTCTCTGCAGGTACTGAAATAAGTGGTAACAGATAGTTTTGTGATAAGATAATTTGTAACGAGCAACAAGTAACAAAAGTAAATAAGATGCAGCAAGGTGGCCCAATCCTTTGTGTAGCAAAGGGCAAGCCTGGACAAACTCCTATATGATGTAAAGCGCTCCCGGGGACACATGGGAATATCGTCAAGCTAGTTTTCATCACGTTCATATGATTCATGTTGGTACTTTGATAATTTGGTATGTGGGTGGACCAGCGCTTGGGTGCTGCCCTTACTTGGACAAGCATCCCACTTATGATTAACCTCTATTGCAAGCATCCGCAACTACAACAAAAGTATTAAGGTAAACCTAACCATAGCATGAAACATATGGATCCAAATCAGCCCCTTACGAAGCAATGCATAAACTAGGGTTTAAGCTTCTGTCACTCTAGCAACCCATCATCTACTTATTACTTCCCAATGCCTTCCTATAGGCCCAAATAATGGTGAAGTGTCATGTAGTCGACGTTCACATAACACCACTAAAGGAGAGACAACATACATCTCATCAAAATATCGAACGAATACCAAATTCACATGACTACTAATAGCAAGACTTCTCCCATGTCCTCGGGAACAAAAGTAACTACTCACAAAGCATAAACATGTTCATAATCAGAGGGGTATTAATATGCATATAGGATCTGAACATATGATCTTCCACCAATTGAACCAACTAGCATCAACTACAAGGAGTAATTAACACTACTAGCAACCTACTAGCACCAATCCCGGACTTGGAGACAAGAATTGGATACAAGAGATGAACTAGGGTTTTGAGATGAGATGGTGTTGATGAAGATGTTGATGGAGATTTCCCTTTCCCGATGAGAGGAGCGTTGGTGATGACGATGGCGATGATTTCCCCCTCCGGGAGGGAAGTTTCCCTGGCAGAACAGCTCCGCCAGAGCCCTAGATTGGTTTCGCCAAGATTCCGCCTCGTGGTGGCGGAGTTTCGTTCGAGAAGATGGCTTATGATTTTTTTCCCATCGAAAGACTCCATATAGGAGAAGATGGCCATCGGAGGGCCACCGGAGGGCCACCAGGGCCCCACGAGGTAGGGGGTGCGCCCAGGAGGTAGGGCGCGCCCCCACCCTTGTGGGAAGGGTGTGGCCCCCCTGGTGAAGTTCTTGCTCTCGGTATTTTTTGTATATTTGGAAAACATCTTCCGTGAAGTTTCAGGACTTTTGGAGCTGTGCAGAATAGGTCTCTAATATTTGCTCCTTTTCTAGCCAGAATCTCAGCTGCCGACATTCTCCCTCTTTATGTAAACCTTGTAAAATAAGAGAGAATAGGCATAAGTATTGTGACATAATGTGTAATAATAGCCCATAATGCAATAAATATTGATATAAAAGCATGATGCAAAATGGACGTATCAACTACGATGTGGGCAAAGCGGATCTGTGGCCGTGGACGAGGGCGTAGCTGAAGCTGCTTTGGTGGTTGGCTTAAGGATGGTGTCGACAATGCGGATCTACGGCCATGGACGGGGAGTCAGAAGCTGCTCCGGTAGGTTGGATGTGGGTGCGAGGAAGCGGATCTGAGGCCGTGGACTTGTGAATTGGCAAAGCGGCCCCGGTAGGGTTGAAAATGATATAGGCGAAGCTACTTCGGTGGGGTTGACGATGTTTTCTGCGAAGCGGCTCCGGTAGGGTTGAGGAAGGTGTCGGCGAAGAGGATCAGAGGCCATCGACGGGGGCGTCGCTGGGGCG